>NW_011499874.1:1272432-1375334 GCF_000495115.2 Populus euphratica | reverse complement strand
TTATTTTAGGTTTTTAAAATCTTAAACCATCGATTTTATTAATGAATAAAGTTTCTCTGAATCGTTCAACAAGCATATCTACTTCTTGGATTTAATTTCTTTTATATATTTATTAGAGAGTTCATTGATTAATTGTTAGTTACCAGATTTAACTTCGATTCCATATACAGGATTTGAGTTAATAAGAAAACCCACTAGTTTATGTATGGATTAATTCTAAGTTTACTCCACAGATTAACCTATCACATATGCTTCTTTCATGTTTTATTGGTAATTCAATCCTTTAACTAGTTTTTACATGTTGAAATTAAGTGTTTTTCTAGTATCCAAATCATCGATCAAAGAGGGTTTTTATTATTGCAATCTTTCTCTAGAATATCAATCCTAAATGATTAAAAAATAAAACAAAACCCTGAGCTTATAAATAATGAAAGGCATCCATCTTAATCCATGGATTAATAGGAGCCAAAAGAGACTTGACCTGACAATACTATATATTATATAATTATTTGAAGAATAATTAAGAATATAACAACGCTTGCTTTTCATAATATTTTTTAATAAACAGGTCAAAACTCATCACCAAGCAATGCCTTAGTCAACCCTTGATTTTTAATTTTTATCTTTTCTAACAATAAATTAAACAATGAACTAAATTAATCCAAAAAAACAATGAGCTTCATTACATTGACAACAGTGCTATCATATCTCTGGCAACACACCATCATTTATACCTTACAGTCATCATTTATGAATGGATTTTTTTATTAAAAGGGATATTCTTTAATTATATTGATAATACTTCCGATCTTAGGCAGTTTTAAAATCATATATTTTATATTGATATATTATATTAAAGAAATTAATAATTATTCTATTTGTTGATATCGAAAACTTAAATAATGATAATAATAACAACAAAATAAATCTTCTTAAACAATACGTGTCAGTCCTTGATAACTAAATTTGTGTTTAATAATATAGTGTAAAATATGTTTTAATTAAAAATGTATTAAAATAATATTTTGATATTAGAACTATTAAAAAATATTAATTTAATATTATTTAGATGAAAAATATTTTTAAAAATATTTAAGAAAATAAAAAGTTTATGTAACTGCAAACAGGTACTAATTTGATATTATGATGTAATTTTTTTAAAATATTTTATTTTTAAAAATATATTAAAATATTATTTTTTAATATATCAAAATTATTAAAAAATACTAAAAAAATACGTTTTCATATAAATTTACTTTTAAAACATATCCAAGTACAATGTACTAACGCAACCCAATGGTAAACAACCTTAATGCGGCTCGGTCTTGTCAAGGACAGAAGCCGTATTACGGATGGTGTCCGCAAAATAAGCTTTTGCTCAGATATCAACTCAGGTGAAGCAGCCCCACACGAGACCTCCTTTAAACGCATGATTGAAGATTGATGGATAACTCCACCTAACAAGTTTTCAGGAAGGGAAAGCATTGATTGGTACTCTCTCAGCCACAAGAGCTTGAAGAAATGAATTAAAATGACATGATTTCTTCTCTCTTAAAAATTTATTAAAAAAAAATCAGAAAATAGAGGATTCTATAACTTCAAGTAAACTGGATTGTGATGATTAACCACTAATATTAGGATTTGAAATTATAATAATAATTATTTTTAAAAATATTTTTATTTAAAAATATATTTAAATAATATTTTTTAATATTATCACATTAAAAAATATAAAATTATAAAAAATATCAATTTAAAATAAAAAATAATTTTTAAACAATGAAATAAACACTTGAATGTTTGAAATAGTGATGGCACGAAACCTTAAAATTTAGAAATTTTCTCTTATAAATTTTAAAATATTTTGATTATGGATTTTACTTTCTTTAAATTAGTGAAAGCATAATGCATTGTAGATATTAATTCAAATAATTGATTTTGGTTTTGATTTCCTTACCTAGAAATAAATAAACAACTATCAATTTTAAGAAATTTATAACCTTCTATTAAGAGGAATGGAATATTAATTGTCAAAATCCAACCAATCACGGATTTTTTGATGTTAATGTACCTCTAATTAAAGGAAACCCAACCAGAAATGCTGTCCTAAAATCAAAACCACACGTTACTTCTCCCATTTTATAAATCCTAAATTTGTTTAAACATAAACAATATATATATATACACACACAAAAACAGGACAACTTTTTCAAAAAAAAAAAAGACACAACTTCTTTTTTTATTGTTATTGTAAAGTTAGCGGGTATAACATGTTTTTAGGCGTGGAAGTCACCATCTTTAAAATATTAATTACTTGTATTATATATACTGCATGATTAAAACAGTATATCTTAAGGATATAATAAAATTTTAAATTTATAAACAACAATTTTTAAAAATTTATTAAAAAGTTATGTTTTGTTTCGGATAAACATAAATATAGAGTTTGTAACAAAAAGTTTGGAAGAGAAAAAGATTGTTTTCTAATTAATATATGCTAATATCAAACTAATATTTATAAAAAAAATAACATTTTTTCAAACTAATATATCTATAAAATTTAAAGGCATATATTTTCGTACCAATATGTTTATAGAATTTAAAGGCACATATTTACATACCAATATACCTGTAGAATTCAAAATGCAACTATTCATTCAAATAAATCGAACAACTTAATAGAAAATGTCATCCATAATTAATTTGTTTCAAAAATTAATTAATTAATCCCAGGAATAAAAAAAATATTTATGTTACGTAATACCAAGTGCTGCTAAGTAACATCCAAGTTTTGTGTATAGCACACACACGTTTGCGTGTTTTATTTGTTATTGAGATTAGTTCATGTAATAATTTGTATGTATGTAGGCGTTGTATCCTTTATACTTGTGTGTTCCACTTGTCTCGTAACATAAGAGAGTAAGAAAACTTTAGGTGAGGGGAAACACTTAGTTGCTAGGTATATATAAGTTGATAGAAAGATAGAAGGCTAAATTTGGTAGGGGGTTAGATTGCCGCATAGGAACTGTAAAATCTCGACAAGAAATTAAATGAATGCACACTATTTAAAATTCATCGGCAAAGGACAATGGCGACCTACATTGGGCAATATTGAATTTAGCAAGTAACGTGTATTGATTTCGTGCAAGTCATAGATTTTTGACATGATGAAACTAGACTTAGATGATAGACTTTTTAATATGGTAAACACACAGCTAGAATATCAGTAGAAGGGTGACATATAGACAAATAGATTGTGGGTTACAGTTACAACAATGTGATTGATAGTTATAATTGTAATAATTATGACATCATGAGAAAATGAGTATCCAGATTATAGGGGCATGATTGCTGAACATGAGAGTATTACTGAATTCCTTCTCAAGACATTAAAATCATAAGTCAAAACTCAAAACTACTCACTAGGTTCACGGGAATTTGGAGGAGAAAGTGCCTTGTACTTTCTAAAAAATAGATATGGTAGTTATATGCTCTATAACCTCTTATATTTATTTATAAATAGGGTTGGAAGGCTTTCACTGTATAACATACAATTTTTGTGCATAACTCACATATTTGTATTATATAAATCCTTTGTTTAAAAAATTAGTAAATGTTAAGAGATTTTTCTGTATTTGTTGCATGCTTTGAGATTATTTACTTGTGTTTGTTATTTGTTTATAACAAGATAATTATAAAATCTCTTTGAATTTATGAAACACATAATTATAAACAAACATAAGTGAAATGATAAGATAAGATTTAGTTTAGTCGAAACTAGATTACCGTATAGGGCTAAATTTTAAGGTGAAAAATTCCTAACTTATCATTAACTATTTAATAATGAAAAATCTCTCTCTCTCTCTCTTTTTAAAGTTCAAGTGTAGTATACGTGGATAATAATATAGATATTTTTTTTATAATTATACTTTTAAACATGATTATTTAATTTGACTCGTTGTAATTATATTTTTAAACATGATTATTTAATTTAACTCGTTGTAATGGATCAACCAGTAATTTATTAATTTGAAATCTAATTTGAGTTAGATTTTAAAATGAATTAATAAAATATAATTTAATTAGACCTGATCGACCTAATAAATTATCCTGGAACTAGTTAATCTAATCAAGATTTGGCTTTAATTTTTTTTAAAAAAATTAAAATATTATATTTGAACTTTTTTTTTTTAACAATGTCATTCTAAATTGATAAGTTTGAACCATATAATTAGTGACCTGTACTATATTTAATAACTTTGATTCTTTGTTGGTATAAAAAATGAAAAAAAAAATAGAGTTATGGGTTTCTCTAACATGTGACTTAAGGACACAATCTAATTAATATTAAATGAAGTGGTAATCTTCATGTATAAGTGAGCAGATGCCTTTCCATAAATGACATCCCAATACACGTAATTCAATATTTATTATTATGCAAATTAAAACATTCTGTCAGTATCTATTTACGCGTGCTCAGGGGAGCGGAACTCCGTTGATTGTGGTGGGTCCATGTGGTGGGCCTTGGTTGATAAATAATGCTCAAATGGCATAATTTATTACATTATTCATTGTCGACCTTGATTGATAAATTAGTGCGTGTTCAGAGTTGCTCTATAGCTTTCGCAGTTACAGTTTAAAATATAAGTTTAATAAAAATAATTTTAGTCATAATTTTAAAAAAGATGGTTTTAAAAAATATATTTGATTAAAATTAATATGAGTTAGTTTTTTACATGTAAAAGAAATAAAAAAATAAATTATTTTAGCAATTATATATAAAACTCATTCCAAAAAATAAATATTATTTTACTAATCAAATAACCTTTTATCTGTAAATAAATAAAAAACAAGCTACTATAGAGCGGTCTCTAAAAACCAGCCAAGCAGGTCCACGAGAGGCTAAACTGAACAATTAGCATCTAAAATAATAATAATAATAAATTAACAAAGAGTCAATTTTTTTCAGCTAAATAATATATTTTTAATTATCATACTTCTAAACCACAGCATTTAATTAATATTGTAGTTCAAAACAATGATATATAACTAATGTTGGTTTTAAAACGTGACAATAATTTAATTAATCTCATAGATATTTAAATTTTATAATATATTGTATTTTTAAAGTATAATAATTATTATGCCATGCTTAAAAATAAAAATATTTAATAAATATTAAATTATAAAAAGTTATAAAATAAAAATATACTATTAGAATAAATTCTTTTTAAATAGTGTTATTTTGAAAATAACTTTTAAATTACTGTGATAATCTTTTAAAAAAAATCCGTCCATGATAGTAAACGTAAAACACTGCCTATAAATAACCTTCCTTCTCCCACGCTACACTTCCACCGCCCTACATTTCTTCCATTGTTTTCTCCAAAATTTCTCTCCTCTTACAAGTCTCTCTGCAAAAAGAAAGAAAGAAAACCCTTGTGTTGATTTCTTACTCCTCTCTGATAAGTTCTTTCTGTGCATGGCAGCAAGTATTTTATCTCATGAGGTGTCGGATCTATGTCTTGGAAAACCTGCGCTGAGCTCTCTGTCTGTTTCTGCAACCGTCGGGGAAGCGTTGTCTGCTCTTAAGAGGTTTGGTGATTTGTTTTTAAGCGTTTGGAGCTGTGATCAACATCACCGTTGTAACTCTGCAAGATCAATCAAGGTTGACTTTGCAGAATGTAAATGCATTGGGAAGGTTTGCTTGGCAGATGTGATTTGCTTCCTGTCTAAAGAAGAGAATTTGAAGAATCCAGGGAAAGCCTTGCAGGAGCCGGTCTCCCTGCTTCTAAATTCTAAGGTTTCTGGACTTGTTAGGCACCTGGAACCTCACGCCAGGTATGTCCATTGATTTTTTGAAAAGGGTTTTCTTTTTTGGGATTTGGAATTGTTTGTTTGTTTAGAGAATTTTGGATTTCTAATGTTTATTTCTCTTTATTGTAATGTTGTTGTTGTTATCACACCTTCTATATTTTTCTCATCTCTATTATTAGATTGCATTTGGGTTGAGTTATTTGTTTTTGTTTTTCTTTGGTTAAAATTCTAATGTTTTCTTGAAATGTGTCCCCTAACCCTGTTGTGTCCAGAATTTCGAAACTAGGTGACCATCGACATGTTTTTAATTGAGATTTCAACGTCTATAGATTTCTTTCCTGCAGGTGTGATGCATAAATACTTAAAATCTTGATCAATTTTATATGCGACAACTAAGTTCAGAAAATTTATTTGGTGAAACTTGAAAATCACTGAAGATCCATCTGAAATTTTGCATAAAAGAGACAAATTTTGGAGTAACTGATGTGTGGCTGCCGATTGCTAAACGGCACTCACCCTCCCTCCCCCCTCCTTCTCAAGAGAACGACTCAGGTCTGAGCCTTTCTCCTGTAATCAAAAGTAGTAAAAAGAAACGAAACGGATGGGAATCTGAAACTTGCATCTCTTGATGACTACTATCGCAGTTGAAACTGGTTTTCATCGAGATTTCCTGTTCTGTTTCTGTCTGTCTCATATTGATTGTGTTTTGATGTGCATCTAATGATTTTCTCTTACACTTTTTCAGCTTACTGGAGGCCATAGATCTCATCCTTGAAGGTGCACAGAACCTTGTGATACCACTTCACAACCCCTACACAAGAAAGAAGCTGATAAGCAAATCCACTGCCAATTCCACCCTTCACAACAACCGTGAGTACTGCTGGCTAACTCAGGAAGACATAGTCCGTTACCTCCTCAACTCCATTGGCCTCTTCTCTCCAACTCCAAACCACACCATCGAGTCCCTCAACATCATTGATACTGAATCCTTCTTTACCGTCCATTACGATGACCCTGCTGCATTGCCCTTGATTTCTCAATCCCTCGTTAAACAAACATCGGTAGCAATTCTTGATGCAGACGGCAAGTTGATTGGCGAAATCTCACCATTCACATTGAACTTCTGTGACGAGACAGTGGCTGCTGCAATTGCGACACTTTCAGCCGGGGAGTTGATGGCTTACATAGAATGTGGTGACCCGCCGGAGGACCTGATAATGTTGGTGAAGGAAAGACTGGAAGAGAGGAATCTAGGACCTGCGTTGGACTTAATAGAAGAGGAATCAGGAATTTTATCATCTTCATCTGATTCATTCTATTCATCTTCGTCAGACGAAGAGTTCGAAATGGGAAGGAGTGGGAGGGTAGCTGGGAATTCAGCAAGAGCGGGGAGGAGCACCGAGACAATTGTGTGCTATCCATGGAGCTCATTGGTAGCAGTGATGATTCAAGCCCTTTCACATCGTTTAAGCTACACATGGGTTATTGAAGAGGATGGCACTTTGGCTGGTGTTGTTACCTTCGCAGGAATGATTAAAGTTTTGCGGGAACGTTTGAGGTCTATGGTGTGAGCATTGTTCTACGGTTCCCTAAGTATTTAAATATATTTATAATTTCGAAAACGTTATATTTTAATTAAACTGTGAAAATGCCAGAATGGACATCACATTCCAAGGAATTGTTCGATAATTAGACCTTTTATGATGAACTAAATTAATTCACCGTTACCAATATAATGGTTGTTATTGTCGAAAGAAACAAGCATTTCAAGGGGCGTGGATGATATGAATTTTGCTGCAAACAGTAGCGTTTTGGCATCAAAGAGCTTAGAAACTTGATTTGCTTTCAAAGACGTTATGACTTCTCGTTGAGGCATTCACTACATTCAAATAACTCGGAAAAAATGTTGAAAATGGCTAACAGTGTTTGAAATGTCAGAGATGGATGCATATCATATCTGTTCCTCTCATTTGCCTCGTCACTTTGCTCAGCCGAGTTCATATTAAAAATTCGCATCAGATGCATATTAAAACCCGTCCACTCATTTGCAATCTGGTCAGTTTAGACGGTCATAATTCACATAGTATAATCCAGTCAAGAAGGGCAGAATTAAAAAGAGATTAATAATACAACTGATCAAAATAAAAGTCCCTTGTGCTTGTAAACCAAGACTGCTACCATTATATCAAGGTAAAGACTTCAAGTTTGATCACAAGATGTTCTTTTCTACAATGGAAAATCACTGTCTTCTATCAACAAAGAGTCGTTTCCCAAGTGTGATCAAAGGTATTGTAAAAAAAAGGTAAAAGGAACAGAACAATAATTTTCATTAACAAGGTCATTTATTGGTGTTTCAGGTGGAACATGCCCGAAAAACAAATGGCATAGTTCTACAAAAGAAAAGGAGACTTCATCAGTTGCTTGAAGTGATGGTGGTTGCCTCGAGCAGATTAGGAAGACCTTATTCGTTTTATTTTCTTATCTGGGTATTAATCTCTATACATAGAATACAACCTAGCTGGAGAACTAAAACTAGGAAGAATGAAGGAATTCAAATAAAGGGCATTGAAACAATCAACTCCTGCTTCAAAGTGATCACAAGAACCTATGATTAAACTCAGACATCCATGACAACAAGGCTTCTCTTACTTGAAGATTGCTAGAGTCCGTGTGAACTGCATCTTCATATAGCCTCCTTGCCTGTTGCAGCAACTTCACTTTCTCCCTGCTATTAGTTGGCCGTAAACGAGATCTCTGCTGCAATACCACACCCCATCTATACAAGGCTGCAAACCACAAGTGTTGAACTCAGCATGATTTCATACTTTTTTGCCGCACTCCTTGTTTTTCTATAGCTTCTGAAAGAACATTCATTTTGTTATTTGACGAATAAGTGCACTTTATGATTGCAATCAGCGCATGTGTTTGAAAGATACAAATCTTACAAATCTTATCTAATGAATGATGATGATAACATTATGTTTGCAACTCCTACATTGCTATGATTCTTTGAGCTTCAGGTGAGGCACAAGAGTCTCCCTTTATCCAATTATAATTGTCTTAATGAATATCATCTTTTGTAAAACGAAGCCTTTCAGTACAGGTTTATAACACACTGAATTTTAGTAAAGAAAACAAAGTTACTCACCATCTGGTGCGTAGACATTGCCTTCGGACAACATGGCATCAAATTTGTCAATTGCAGCCAAGAACACTTTGTCAGCATCATAAGCAGCTTCCTGAAATCCAAAACGATAGTGTTAAATTGTTCAGAAGTACGCTACTTCCTGAAAGTTTATTCCTAGTCCAAATCCCAATCGAGCTAATTATATGGACACTTGCACAAGAAGGGCCAAACCAAGCAGCTCTGAGCATCACAATACAGAATCAACAATAAAATTATAACAATGTCAAGGTGCCAGTTAACGCTTACTGGTCCAATATCTAAAATCACCTGCGCGCGAAAGGAGAGGGCAAGACCTCAATTGTACAAGGCTCTCAAATCATTCCCGTCAATTGATAGCGCCAGCCTCTATTTTCTGTCAGCTTCCACAAGGAGTTCTTCCCATTCTTCACACACATTCACAAGGATAGATGCAATTTTATATTTCTTTATAACCTGATCATCTAGACCTTTGAGGATTCTACCATGATTATTTGCATAAAATGGATCCCTTCTCGAGAGGAGAGTTCACAACTCACGACTCTCCATGGAGAAAAAAATTAAAAATACTCTAACCCCCAAATTAAAAAGCATCGCATTTTTTTCATTGTAAGAGTAAACTAACAATTTTACTTTGTAAAAAATAAAACAACCAATCTAACCATGTATAAATTATTAAAAGCAATTATGTCGTATTAAAAAAACCACGTGACCTTCGATGCCTAGTTAAACTACAAGCTTGAGGTTGAGCTTTTTGTCAATGATGTTAGGAGGCAAGAACTCAAGAACTTTCGAGTTAGACAATGGCAGGTTAATACTCGTACGAAGAGTCTAGCTCCCCCCAGGGGACAAAATTTACAACACCAAGATGCATGCTCTTTTCACATGGTTCCTCACCTTCTCGTACCAGGTTAGAATCTGTTGAATAATTTAAATACTTTGTAACCATATTCTTATCTTTTATTTTTTTCCTATCTTTTTTCTTCAGTAATAAAATTAATACGAGGATGGGCAATATATGCATAAAAATATATATTTGGAATACAATGAAATAAAGTAAGAGAGCTTTTTTATATATATATATATTCCGAATCAAAGAAAATCCTTAAATATAGGGACTAAAATGAAGAATGTTTAAAGTTTGGGGTTGATACTTGACAATGTCTAGGCAATAAAGGGCTGAGTCCATCTCATTGGAACGATTCCGATGGTTGTTTAACTATAGATGCTTGCTAAGGGCCCAAGGCTATAAAAGCCATGCATGAATCTGGCCTTCGGGCACGAGTCCTTGGACACTTTTACTTCCTAGTGAAATTATCCGACAAGGGCAAAGAAGCTCTGCAGCCTGCTCTGCTCTTGAGCCAACCACCATGTCTCGCCAAGTTTCTCTCTCATGATTTTAGTTCTGTTTAAAATTATAGTAATAATTATAGTTTAAAGTATTTTTTATTTTTTAAAAATTATTTTTAAAATTAACACATGAAAACGATCTAAAATTTTTATGTATATAAAATAATTTTTAACAAAAATATTTAAAATTTAAGACAACAAGGTGCAAGTTTGCATCGTATTCCTAAATAGACACTTTCTATGTTAAATTGCTGTTTATGTGGTTTAATCCGGTAATTTTGTAACTTGCTTAACTTCTGCTTAACTTGTGCTGAGTTTTAAATTAAATTGGAGCTTGTTTAGTATAATTAGGTAGATCTCATTAATCCTAGTTAATTTTATTTTTAATAAAATTTGATAAAACTAACTCAAATTAATCTATTAAATATATACTCTGAATAGATCAAATAATATCTGCATGAACATATTTAAAGTTATAATTGCACACAATACTTGAGAGTTGCAAGTAATGTTGAAATAAATAATATTGTTCATCTAAGAATGGGTGAAAGGGACAGTGCAATGAAATGCCTATCCAACAATGATATTTTTTTATTCAGAAAACTATATAATAGTGTTTATTTGTTGAATGATGAGGTGGACAGGATAATATACAGGTTATGGCTTAGCCTAGTGAGCTGGACATCACATATCAGCCCTTCCCACCCACCAAATATCCTTTTCCCTCCTATGCCCTACATACTCATAGATTTAATTGCTCCTCCCTGTTTTTTTTATGAGGTGGTGGATGAATAGTCAATTAAACCTAGCCTGGTTTTACAAGGTGATTCAATCTCTTGTTGAGAATCTATATTAGGTTTTATTTTAAATTATTTTGGATAATGAAACGGCAAAATCCAAGTGAGTTCATAGGATGATCAGGTCAAATCCAGATAAAATTTAACCGGGTTAATTTTAATTTTTTTATAAAAATAATAATATTTTTTTAATATTTTTTATTTAAAATAATACTGATATGGGTTTGTCCCAATTATTTAAAATAATATCCTTATAGGTGAGATTATTAAATTTGATAGTGTTATCAATTAAGCTTTTTGTTCATGCTTGTTTGTAATTTCCATCAATTTTCTTCAAAACAGTGCCGTTATTTCTTCATAAAACATGAACATCAGGAGAGAATATCAGTAACAAATATGAATAACTGGACCTTGGATGATTACATAAATATAAAACTCATAATAAATATGAAAATCATGATTATATTATAGATTAACATTACTGGTTAATTGACCATATACCTATCATAATTAAATAGATTGAGCTGCTTGGTGAGGCTCACCAACTTGATGATAAAGCATCCTTCAAGAGGATGCAAGGTCAAATCTTGGATGAAATAAGAAATTGACGAGGAGATCTAGAAAGTATGTGCGTAGAAATTAAATCCCTTTTCCAATTTATTCTCTATGTTTAGATCCTTTTATGCAGAACTCATAATTGGAATTGCAGCAGCAGGTTGGTTGCATGCTGGCTGCTGAGGCAACAATGATTGCTTATTTTTATCAGATTCTGCAGAAAAGAAGAGGGATTACAGTCATCCCTATACTTGAGAGATAAAAGGGCTGAATTATGAAGAGCATCCATCTCAATTATTTCAATTTATTCACCCTTAGGCTAATCATCCATGGGTTTCATCATGAACAATGATGTGCCCAGATTCAATCATCAGCTGACAATTGATTATCTTTTCATCACTAACATGCATGTTGCTGCTCCATCTCTCAACTTTATGTGTAAACTCGCTTCCTTTATACATAAATCAATAATTGAAGGTATAAAATGCATGCAAGTTGACTAAAGTTTAGGAGCGAAACAAGTTGATGCTTCCCTGCGTTCTTCCTGTTTAATTTCTGAAGTAAAGAGACCGAAGAGAAAGTTTGACAGAATTTCGAGGTCAAAGGTGCTGATATAATGTTTTTTCAAAGGCCTCCCATTCTTTCTCTATTTCGATTTTAGCCCTTTTATTTTCAATTTTTCTCAAATAATAAAATCTTTTTTTTTTTTCATGAAATCAAGAACTAACCTAAATCCAACTAGCCACACCTAACCATATTTTTTTTAAACCATAACTATAAAAATTATCTACAAAACAAATATTCTCAAAATAAATTGAAACAAATCATCAATTCTATTAACACAATATTAAAAAATTAAACTGAAAATAAATAAAAAATCCAATCAACGAAGGATAAGAGATTAAAATTGACACCATTATATTTTAAAAACAAAAAATGTTATTTTTTATTTTTATTTTTTTAATTTTAATTTCTTTATTTTCAATCTTCTACTAACACTAAAATCAATTATTATTTTTTTTCATGAAATTAAAAACCAATTTAATATTTTGATGTGTTTTAAAGACCATGCTATATATATAAATATATATATATATATATAAATGTATTAAACAAATCAAAATAAATTATTTATTTAATATAATAATATTTTTTTTTAAAAAATAGATAACCAAAAACACGGCGAGGATCTATAATGTTTTGCCTCGTAAGTTACACGATAACACTCATGTATAGGTAAAAAATACCAATCAGGCGTTAATTTATACTGATCACATCATCATCATCATCATCATGTAACAATATCAAGTAGAGGTACGCACTCAAGGGTTGGGCTCTGAAATAAAATATCAAGAATAGAAGGTTGGGCTCTTAAATAAAATATCAGACTCTGAAATAGGCGTTTGTAATGATTTCTCCTTAAATTGTAGACTGTCCTTAGGTTGTGTTTTCCGACAATTAAAGTGTTTTTTTTCAAAAAAATATTTTTATATTAATATATTAAAATAATTTAAATAATAATAATAAAATAAATCTTTTTAAAAATATTTTTAAAATATAAGAACAAATCACAGCTTGAATCTTAGCTGCCTTGACTCTAGAGCCATCACTTTCGGTATCATAACATTGTTTAGTTTCCCTTCCTTCTGTCCCAGTCTGATGGGGCCTCATTATTCCAAAATCCCCACCGTCGTCCTCAAGGGTCATCTACCCTGGCTTGAAACAGGGGCGGGGGTAGACTCGCCGGCGTTCGAGACAGATTTTGAGGCTGTTTGAGGTTGGTGTAATTTGTATTTTATTATTTTTTATATTTTTAAATCATTTCGTGTTGAACTGTTTTTTCTCAACAACTAAGACGTTTTAGAAATGTTTTAGGAATAGAAAAGTTATCTTTTTTTTTCAAAAATTTTAGGAAATAAAACAATTATGGTAATTCTCGGTCGCTGAGATTTTAAAAATTATTAAAAAAATTAAATATCAAAGTAATTTTTGTAACAAAAACACACTTTTGAAGATCTCTAAGAAAAAAATTAAAATTTCAAGATAAGATATTTCAAAAATTACCAACCATTAAAATCTCAGAAAATGTTCTAGAAATTTAAAATAAATTTCAGAAATATTATTATTTTTTTAAAATCAAAATTTCTCATTTTTTTAAAGAAATCTTGAAAATTCTCATCCGTTAGGTTCTTGGAAACAAATAAAAAAAATCAAGAAGTAAAAAATAATTCCTTAAGAATTTGAAATTTAATTTAATTATTATTGAACGTTTTCAAATATTTTATTACATGAGAATTTCCAAAAATAAAAATAAAAAATTCATTATGACTTAAACATTTTCAAATGATTGCGTCCTTTTTCACATTTTTTTTTCCTTAAAATTTCTTGCCAGATTTTTGAGAACTTTTGCTCTTAGATTCTTGAACTATATTTTATCAAAAAAATGTTTTTTTTTTAAATTTCTTATGCGCTTTGGTAAATCTTAATTAGCATAGATCTTACAATTTAATGCAATCTAGTTCAATTGGTTTGATCTTCATAAATTTTCCAAATGCAGTATAATTTTGATCATATATTCTTTTATAGGAATTAATTTGCTGAATTGTTACATACAGAAGGATGGTTGTAGTTGTTTCCCTTTATGCTATAACATACTGAAAAAAGCTTTATCTTGTAGTTTTGGCTTTTGCTTTTAAAAGAATGCTACTAAACTTTTTCCCCATGGATTTCTTTTGTGCAAAAACACTGAAAAAGACAATAGCAGAACATTGCCCAGTAACACTTAGGGTTTACTTGTTTTTATATTTTAAAAATACGTGTTCAACTTGTAATTTTAAAAAATTAATTTTTTTAATATTTTTGAATTGTTTCAATGTATTGATTTTAAAAATAATATTTTAAAAAATAAAAAATATATTATTTTAATATATTACAATATAAAAAAAAATTAAAAAAATAATTACAATTATATTTTCAAATAAAATAAACTCTTGTTAAAAAATAATTACAATTATACTTTCAAATAAACTCTTATTATCCTTTTTTGTAATGAAATAGGTAGCATAACATTAGAGAGGAGGTAATCTAAATAAGCAAGTGTTTGAAAGTCCAAGTTTTGTTTTATATATTTTAAAAAAGATATTTTATTTAAAAATAATTAAATTGATATTTTTTTATTATTTTCATATAATAAAATTATTTTAATATATAGTTTTTAAAATAATTTAAAAAACATTTTGCACTATATAATATAATAGGTGTAAATTATACACATGAATTAAACACTTACTTCCTAAGGAATAGTGATTTGTTTTTTTTCTTACCTTCTCATTTCTTGCTATTTTGGGATAAATAATCACAAGACAGATTAGAGCCGTGAAGGGTATATTAGCAAATAAATTGAAAAGGAGAGGGCAATGAGTAGGTATGAGGAAATATGTAACGATCAGGAGTGCGTGGAGGCAAAGCTAAACCGAAAGCAAGGGTAAAAGTGGCAGACAAAGAGCCAAAGAAAGTGGATGTGTTATTATTATATCGAGAAGAGAGTGGATAAGGGGCAGTCACGGGCTGCTGCATCCTGACGGTGCTCTGAGGAATTTCGGGCTTCCTTAAGGCTGTGTTTGTTTGAAGAAAAAAAGTTTCCACGAACCATATTTCCTTCCCTTTCCATGGATGGTGTTACAACACTTGCTTTTGAAATCAACTTAGCACTGGGCTTGGTTAGATATGAGATGAATTTACTTGAATCAATTTAAATTATAAATATTTAAACAAATAAAAAATATTATCTTAAAATAATTTTATTTTAATAGAAATATTGAATTTTATAATTTTTTAATGAAAATCAAAACTAGAATAATGAGTTATCAAATTAATATAATATATCCACTTGAAACATTGAAATGTGTAATTTAAGAAAACTAGTCTGCTATTTTATCATGAAGGGAAAATATCTTTTCATGTGTAATTTAAGAAAACTAGTCTGCTATGCTTTGCTCGGGGAATTTTATCATGAAGGGAAAATATCTTTTTTTTTATTGGTGGTACTATATTATTTTAAAAAAATTACTTTGTATGTATTTCAAATGATTATTCAATTTATTTTTTATAACAAGGGTGAGTATTGGAATATAAAGATTTTAATAATTTTTTTCAAAAACACTTCATTTCTTAACAAAAAAACAAAACCTTAATTATTAAAAGAAACTATCTACATAACAAGTTTGAAAAAAAAGTTAGTGTGGTTGGTGGGTGTTGTAAAGATAAGACTTTACTAATACTATTTATTTTTAAAAATAAATTTAAGCTTTATATTGATCCAATGTATTGAAAATAATAATTTTTAATGCACTATCTCAAGATTTCGACCTAAAAAGTCAAGGAAAAAAGAAAATATTCAATATGTTTGATATTATTGTATAAAATATTTTTTAAAAGTGTTTTTTAAATATATTTAAATGAATTTTTTCTAGATTTTTTTTATTTTTGATATAATATATTAAAATTATCAAAAATACACTAAAAAATTACTTTAATATTTTTTCAAATTAAATACACTTTTAAAAGGAATTAATTCCAAGCAAAAAAACAAACAATACATAAACTGAGTACTTGCTGTTTTGTATAGCAAACACTACCTAATCCTAAAATGTGGTTGGAATTAAATAATTAATACAAAAATTTTAAATGGACGTTTGTACCCTTCTTGGTTTCAATTAAATACTATTTGGATCATCTTCGAAATATTAGTAATTTTTTTTGTCAATTTTCAACGCTAGCTCCAAGACATCCCACTCTCTAATCCACGTGTCCCCTCTCTATCTATGGCTTCCCTTTCAAGAACAGAGTAGTAGAAGAAGAAGCTCCTCTGAGAAGAACCAACCCCACCACCAAAAAAAAAGAAAGAAAAGGAGGTTTTGGTGAAGAGAAAACAAGAAAAATTTTCAGGGTTTTTACCCAAAGAGAGAATCCGATTGCTTGATACTGGAGGTTTTGAAGAAGAGATATGTATATAGGGTCTGTGAGAAAATCTTTCAAGGACTCTCTTAAAGTGCTTGAAGCTGATATTCAACATGCTAATACTCTGTAAGTTGTTCTCTCTCCTTTTCTTCTGGGTTTTCTGGGGTTTGTTGTTAAATTTGTCTGTGATTTATTTTTTAATATTTTTTTGGGGTGTAATTGGTGCTTGAGTGGAATGCTAGAAGTACTGACTTTTTGCTTCTTTTTTTTTAATGTTTTGCTTGTTAGATTGGTAAAAGTTTTTTTTTTTTTCCTTAAATATGTTTTGTCTTGTCTTGAGTTGAACTTAAATTATGTTTTTTCTTTTTTTTGTTGTTGTTGAATTTAGCCACTATTTCCACCTTGTCTCTTCTTCTTCTTCTTCATTTCTTTTTATCAAAATGAATTATATGAGATTCTCAGTTAATATATACAGTTTTTCCCTTTGGAAAAAAAATTTTGCTTGACAAAATCTAATTTCGAGTCATTTTTACTCTTCATCTCATCTGTTGCAAGTCTTCTCCGTGTATTTCAGTTTTTTCCAAGATGGAAATTTTTTATGGCTTTGAAATTTGTTCTTGTTGTTCGCTTTTGAGTTCAGACTCTTTACTTTGTGTTGGTATGGCTGCATTTCATGCTAAAGCCGAGCATTGAGCGTGCTGATTTTAATTCCTGGATTGTTTTGCCTGGTTTGTGATTTATGTAATTGATTTAATGAATCTCGTGGTTAAAGTTGAAAACTTTTCTTTGTTAGCCTATTACTTGAAATGGTATTTCAAAGATGTCCAAGTTGAAAATATCTATGTGGGTTTTGCAATTTGCACTTGCAAATGGAAGCCATTTTATTTGAGTTGGAGGAGACTGGAGAATAGTTACATTATCTTGATAAGCTGAGTGTACTTGGCTTCACATGATTTATTGTATCCACCCCATTAATGGAATTATCACTTTATTTGTGATTGTATATAATGATATGACTGCTGGGGTTGGATTATCTATTGCTGGGACCCTCTTCCTACCTATCATGTATCAATGCAATCTCATATTTAGATCTGCTTATTAATGGTATCTGGTTCATGGAGATGCTGTCATATGTAGCTTGAGTTAAGTTGTGTAAAGGACCATCAGTCCAGTTTATTTTAAATTTTTGTAAGCTGAAGACTTTAAAGGCTTCCTGGAATGTTCACTATGGGATTTTTAGCACAAAGCATCCTTTTTAATCAATCTTTTTTTTTTCACAGCATATTTACAATGTTTTAGAAGTTTGAAGATAAGTTCTGTAAATTCTTGATTAATGTGGACATATAGGCCAAAATCATCAAGGCAAACTAAGATGGAGATGCCATATTCTCCTTTTTTTTTTAATATCTTTAAAATAGTTTCCAGCAGCCTCTGGTTGGGGGTGGGGGGTTATGTTAAGTATGCTTTGATTATTTTTTTTACTGTGTCTTGTACATTTTACCAGTTTTTGCGTCTTCCTGAAGAAGTTTATGAGCTCATTAACTTAAATCCATTGCTAGATTCTTATGTCTCCATTTTAAATTTTTATTTTGCAATGTTTGGTGCAGGGCATCAGATATTTCGAGGGATTATGACGGGGCCTGTCTTCAGATGAGAATGTCATATAGTCCAGCAGCACACCTGTTTCTTTTTCTTGTGCAGTGGACAGACTGCCATCTTGCTGGTGCACTTGGACTGCTAAGGATCCTAATTTATAAGGTTGAACTTTGTTCATTTGGACGGGACTGTACTTTTTTTTTTCCCCTAGTATTAACCGGATCATTGAAAACTTGGTTGTTCCCCATACCTCAGGTTTATGTGGATGGCACAACCACCATGACTACTCACGAAAGAAAAGCAAGTATCAGGGAGTTCTATGGTAAATTTCTGTCTTCCAATTATCTTTGTGCACAATTTCTTTATTATTCACTTAAGTTAGACCCTCCCTGTTTTCTTAATCTGCATCCTTACTGTGGCCAGCTGTAATATATCCCTCTTTATTGCAACTTCAAAGAGGGGTCACTGACACAGAAGATAAGAAACAGAAGGCGGTATGCATGGAAAGGTACCGAAGACGAGATGATGAGGAACATAGGCAGCGTGCTGATGCTGACATTGAAAGAGAAGAAGAATGTGGAATTTGCATGGAGATGAATAGCAAGATTGTACTGCCCAACTGCCACCATGCCATGTGCTTGAAATGTTACCGTGAATGGTACTCTCTCCCTCCCTCTTACTCTTGAAATGCTGGAGTTACCCTGCTGGCCATGATTTTTTATTGACCACATGGAAAATGCTTCTATTAGGCTTTATTCTTATCCTGATAAAAATAGTGCAGGTTTTCAATCTCTACACTTAAATGAGAAATGGATACAATAGCTTTCATTTGGAAATTAGAATTGTTTCATTCTGTTTCATTTTTGGTTACATGTATCATAGTTAATCCCTCACCAGGGAAAGATATGGTGTCCTTCGACATGGCGGTTGACTTAAGCATGATCCGTGACATCCTATCCTGGCTCACAGCTGGGCTGTGATTTCAAAGGAAATGCTATAATAATTGTTGTGCATTGTAGTGGAAGGATGCTGCATCATCAACCTGAAAGATTTCCACAGGTTCATCAGCGAATTATCAAAAATGATCTCATTTCTGTTTTTGAGTAAACAGTGATCCCACTGCTCTCTCTGTTCTGTAATGTTTGTAAAGGAAGGTAAATTTAAGTTGGAATTTTGTAAGAAGTTGATAATGATACCTGGTAGCCTTATTTGGCTAATGCTAGACCATGAAATTGATTCTGCAATTCCAGGATTGCTGGCTTTTGGGTGCAAAAAGCCTTTTCATTCTAGTCACCCAAATAAATTAGTTATTGTGGCATGCCTGACCTTCAGCTTTGCAGCCTTGATGTATGATACGATTGGGGGCCTTCTGTTTTGGCTACCGTCTTTCTATCCCTCCTTCACTATGATACTGGTAAAACACATGTTCAAGATGGAATGCGTAGTGTTAGACCTGCTGCAGGCTGAGAAAGCGTAAGGTTTTTGTGCCTGGCTTTTAGATGGTCCACCTTGAATCCTCATCAGTTGAATGTTGTTCTTATTAGTTTACGCAATGCTGTGCCTGGCTTTTAGATGGTCCACCTTGATTCCTCATCAGTTGAACTTTTCTGGTTGGTGTATTAGTGCCATCTCTTTCTCCGTACCATGACAGTAGTTGTTGGTTCCTTCGTTTCATAATGTTTTACATAATCATAGCTGAACATAATGTTCTGTTGCAATGATTTGCAGGCGATCAAGATCCCAGTCATGCCCCTTCTGTCGTGACAGTCTCAAGAGAGTAAACTCTGGAGATCTCTGGGTGTTTACTGACAGCAGGGACATTGTGGACATGGCAACGGTGACAAGAGATAACCTAAGAAGGCTTTTTATGTATGTAGATAAGCTGCCTCTGATAATTCCTGACAACCTTTTCGACACATACGATTCACACGTAAGATAGGCGACAAGTAGAGCCCGCAATCGCCATCTCCCTGGTCTTTGGATGAATGGTACAGCTACCACCCCCCCCCCAAAATATAACATAACCACGGAAAATTCAGTAGGCAGAATGTAGGCCACTTGGAGTTTCAGGGCTTTCTTCCCGCTTCTTGTCAGAAGAAAATCCGACCTTGGTTATCGCGGGTTGGTAGGTGAAGTTAAAGATGGGCTTTATAAATCGTGTTTTAGCACATTTGTACATGCTTGTATAGCCTGGAGCTCGCATATCAAAGCTCTGCAATTTCCGTCCCACATTCGTCTTGTGTCTGTGGGAGAAGAAAAAAGATCTATTCGTCTTGTTCCTCAAGCTGAAGACAGCTCGTATGACGTAGCAATGGATCAACAGAGACAACAGCTCAAAATAAGCATTGAAAACAAGGTTTTTTTTATATTTCTTTTCTTTTGTCACGTGCTTTTTCAAGCGTAAAATCATTTGAAAAATATTTTTAAAACTAAGTTGCAATGTAAAAACAAATACTGCTCGGACGTGCTGCTCTTTTAAGAAACTCCTTTTTTCTTATTACAAATGAGAGAGGGCGATAAATTTACCAGTATTTTATTGAAAAAATCTAGATAATCTTGTTAAAATCCCAACATCATTCCAATTTGTCAATATGTTAATGATAGATATTTAATTCCAAGTTTTCGTTTACTGGTATTAATAAAAGGAGGTGCAAAGTTTGGCTCGGAGTGTAGATTTCCTTTGAATTTAATTGATATTATAATGAGTACGTAAGAGAATATTTTATTATTATCTTATTTATGTTACTAGTTAAACCAATATAAGTTAATTTCCAATTAAAAAGGTTTAAGATGGTTAGGATTATTAGTGAAAAATAATTTTATTTGAAAATAAGAAATAATACTTCTTTAAAAATAATCTACACCTTCCAAAGGATCATTTCTTAAAACCGTAAGATTAGTCAATAATAACACAAGCTTATCCACCTTTGTAAAAAAAAATTACGGTTATTTACTCAATATCCACTCTTCGTTTTACTTTTATAAAAACAAGAAGGATTCAAGAAGAAACTGTGGCATTTACGACTGCAGTCCCAAAAATTATAAAGAGCAGGAACCTCATGTCAATGGATAGGTCACGGAGGCGTTGTTGAGGCAGAAGGAAAAGGAATGACATGCGTCTATGTAAATTTCTAAAACCAGCGCTGTACACCGTACATGCTATTGGCCACAGACAGGCAGACTCCACTATAGGAGAAAGAGATGGAGATCATCGTGACACGGCGTTTGTTGTTCGGCTAGATTCGATGAAAAGTTTCAATCTTTTTTTCTAATGCCAATCCTTGTGGGGCGTGTTTTTTTTCTTCTTTTGGCTTGAATTTCTTTTGTAACTTGATGTTTTGCAAGTTCCAAAACTAGCACTTGCTTTATTTGTGCATGTGATAAACAATTTCTGCTATCAGGAGTTTCTTTCCCCTTCATATCTGCTGGTTAACAGTGCTTTTCTGACAAATTACTAGTATTTCCTTTTGATTCGGTTCTTCATTTTGCATTGTCTAACGGTGTAAATTCTCTGAAAAAAACCCTCTCAATTTTAATTACCTGGTTATTTTCTTCAGGAATATGAAGCCAAAACATGTGGCATTATCGCGGTAATGTATTTGTCTGCAGATAATCCACTAGAGCAATTACTGCATTAGATTTCTTGTTGTTTACATAATAAACATATATTATTCATATTTTTGCAAGAGCATAGCTTTGTTTTGCAACTTCTCTCCATCACGCTTGGTGTTAGTTTGACCTGTTTTCTTATGCCCTTTTGAGAGCACGAGAAGGCCATTCTTTTTGTTTAATACCTTTTGTGTATACAATCCGAATGGGTAAAATAACTGCATAATTCCTGATTGGACCATTTAAGCATTGTTTGCTGAACAAGGAAATGCTTCTAGCTAACCTTTCGGTTTCACATCAAAGAACTTGGCTCGTGTTCTTAATTTAATGTCTTGTTCTCTAGTTACTGAAATATTTATGGATACGCTTTTCACCTTCCTTTATTTGACTTATTTTGAAGTTCTGAGGGTCCAAACAAGGATTCCTTTGATCGAAATCATTTGAGGTTTTATATGCTTTTCTATGATTTCAAGGTAGATTGTCACCTCAAGGCACTTTTCTACCTTTTCTACCAGGGTACAAACTGTGTCTGACGGAGGCCTTGCAATGCCATCCGTTGTTCTTCATTGGGTTGGTTTGATATGTCCTAATTCCAAATCTTGCCGAATAAATAAGAGGAGAAAATAAAACCAATTATGTTTCTTTATTGCATGACTTTGTACAAGATGAATTTAGAACAGTTAGGCAATTATACACAACGATAAAACAGTTCTTGGAACCTAGTTTGTTGGATTAATTATATATGTTATTTTGAGGAAATGCTCATGCTTAATGAAAATTGGTTTGGTTACTGTATGCTTTTATATGATTCATGATCTCAAGATTATGGTGTTGCAGATTACTGTGGTTGTTTCGCTTCAGCTTTGGACTGCTACATTACTTCACGATGTTGGGTAGCTGAAGATGCTGACAAAAGCCTACTTCTTTGGCTCATTCCTTAACCACAATATTTTCTTAGCTATCCATGAGCTCTCCCACAATCTCACCTTCTGAACTCCAGTCTACAACAGGTGGCTTGGTGTTTTTGCTAATCTCCCTATCGGTGTACCTATGTCTGTAACTTTTCAAAAGTATCACCTTGAGCACCACCGCTTCCAAGGAGTCGATGGCATAGATATGGACATCCCAAGCCATACTGAAACCTATCTTGTGACAAATGTGGTATCCAAATCGATACGGGTTATGTTGCAACTCTTCTTCTATGCTTGCAGCCTCTCTTTCTCAAACCAAAGCCCCCTGGTTGTTGGAGTTCATTAATTTTTCTGTTCAGATAACCCTAGTTGCTGCCGTGATTTATTTTTGGGGCTAGAGATCTTTTGCTTATTTGATCCTTTCCACTTTCGTCGGTGGTGGTATGCACCCAATGGCTGGTCATATCAGAACATCACGTCTTCAATCCAAACCAAGAAACATATTCTTCCTATGCCCCCCCTTAATTTTCTAACTAGGCATGTGGGGTACCACAATGAACATCATGATTTCCCGAGGATTCCTGGGAACAAGCTTCACAAGGTGAAGGAGATTGCACCAGAATATTATGAGGGCTTAGAGTCATATAATTCTTGGAGCCAGTTCATATCCTCGTATATTATGGACGGGCCAGTTGGACCCTTCAGCCGGATGAAGAGAGAGGTCCCAAGTATTACATAGGCGCTCCCATCTTTTGTACTTGAGGATTTAGACTATTTGTTGTAGTTCTAGAGTCCAGACTAACAACTGATTTGACTAACTATTCAATCTCTTAAGAAGATTCTTTTGTTTACTCAAATTGAGATCATACAACAGTTTTGATGATTTATTTTTTGATTTTATCTATGGTGAGTTGAATATCCTTCCTATCGGCATTGAATGTGTTTGGATGCTGGGAGCGGACAAAATAGAATTTAAGTAGCATCTTCTATGTTTTGTGTGACCAAATCTCTTGGAATTGAACTGTGAAAGAAATATTCAAACATTAGATTGCTGTGAATTTCAAGTGTGATGCATGCTACAAATTTCAATTAAAAGCTTCAAAGGGTCCGCTTAGTTCTGAGTAACTAGTAGGATAGGGTTCCACAAAATGCCTGCAGGCTGCAGCTTCCATCAATTAATTCCATATCAACCTTCACCAAACCTAATGTTCGTCTCAATAATAATGTTTGCCCTCGCGCTTCTCGTATCACATTGCAGAAAAGAAGTGTTGTTTTCTTCACTTGTTGGTCTGAGAAGGATGAAAAATAAAGAGCAAAATATTATGTCTGCTACAATACATGCAGTCAGTGAAAGACCTTTAGTTGACTGGAAATGAATCCTTACGTTCCAAGCATCATTCTTCATCGGAAATCGTGGTTCACCAACAACGTATGGAGGTTGTTGTAAATGGTGACTGATGAGTGGAAGTCTGGCCGGAGGGTGTTCATCATCAATGTCATAGTTGGATTCATTGCTGGGTCCAAGAGCTCTTAAAGCCATTGCTAATAACATAGAAAGTCCCTGCAGACGAGGAACTCTTAGATAGTGGGGTGCTAAATGCGAAACATATCTGTTTAAAAATTGTGCGTAAACAAAATTTTCCTTCATGTTCTTTGTTTTTTCAAAAAGGAAAATGCTCATCAACAACTAAGTTAATCAGTAATCATTTGAACAACTTTTGAAGGACCCTGTAGAATATAGAAATCAAACACCAGGAATGTACCTGAGCTAGGATGATGAATATGCCTATCCATTTGAAGAAGTCAAAATTAGATTCCACAAATTCTCTAAAATCATGGAACCTCCCTGTCGGATCCTCAGGTAAATCCTAATAGAGCAACAGAGTATATAAGCCCTAAAAGTACGAAATAACATTTTTTCATGGAACATAGGAAGTAGAAGGAAGTTCAAAGAGGCAGCGTACCTTCTCCCATTCAGAATTTAGGAGTATATCTGCTGCAAGTGCTGTTTCCAGTAAGAGAATTACGAAGATAATTTCCATGTACTATGTTCTATTAAGACCAACAACAAAGTTATGCTTAGCATGAACATGATTTGATTTTAAAATTTCTGCTTGATCATGAATGTTTGGATTCACCAGACTGAAAAAGGATACACAAGAAAGAAAAAAGCCATTTGAGCAATCTGCAGAAATATGGCCTAGGCATGTTATTAGGCATAAGGTAACCCCAATGCTGAGAAAAGTATATATAAACCTGAAATTCAAGAAGAAATGTTAGCAAGTTCCAGAAATTAAAAAAAAAAGTCTCTAATATGTGCAAAAAAAGAGGAAATTGTTTAACAATCATTAAGTATCAATAAACGTTTTCTTGTTTCAATGGTGAGTAGTAACCATTCCTAGATTCATAATCAATTACTCTGCCAAGAAATTGCCAGAAAGCTTCATTCTGCTAAAATTCTAACAAGCTGCCGATAAACTTGGTGAAAGATAACCTTAGGCAGACAAATCTTTTTCTCTTTTATCGGGATCTTGTTTCAATCAAGTGCAAAAACTAGTGAAAATCTTATCAATATGATAGAGTAAGTGATTGGGGACGGAATAGTGAAAATCTTCAAATGATGAGAAGTCAAACGGATAAAAACAATAGTGAAGATCATTCTAAAGAGAGGGCCTTTACCATGGAGCACTAGAATCAAAATCATCGAAAGATGAGTCTTGCATGTCTCTTTGCCACACTCTGCTCATCCAAAGACCGTAGAGAACCATTGCTACACCAAAAAGTCCCAGTGTCGAATTCACAATTTTCAATGTTGACTGCAGACAAGTCCTTGCAATTCCTGCCATTGTTGTATTAGCGGAGAGCTGCTCCAAAAAACTTGCAGAACATTCAAAGAAGTAAACATCACTTTAACTTTTACCAATAAATTACAATGGCTGAAGAAAATTCGCATTGAATGTTATTACAAATAATCCTAATGGAAGACAAAATAAAAGAAAGTCATTTTCAGAAACAAACATAACAACATACTTCAGTTTCAAGCTTTAAGAAATAAATTCTCACTGACCAAATGGAGAACTGGGCTTTCTTCTCAAGTGGCAGGTAAAAGTAGTACACCAAGTTTCAAACTTGGATTTTCTTTTTCTTTCCCTTCATGTCCTGCAATGTGATATGATCATGGTGCTAAACTGAAAAGAGCCATAATTGAATAATGATGAAGCTGGGAAATTTCTTGGAAACTCTGTGTTTCATAGTACTTGTCTGGACTCACTTTCCAAGGTGGCAAACAGTGATTGGAATTCTATATTATGTTTGTCTTTAGGTATAGGAACTCGACAAAATTCGTAACTCACCGGATGCTATCAAGCAATCTTATCATAGCGTTACCTACTCTTTCTATGTAAGTAATATGAAGAAAGAAAAATATAATTCACATTTCTCTGAAAACAACAAGATGAAATTCAGATGCAATTCATTGGAATTAATGGTTTTGGTTCAGCAAAATAGAGGTGGTTGAGATTTTTTTGGATAAATGAAGGCAAATTCATTATTAAAATCAACCGAATCTGGAAATGTTTCTGATACATGAGCACAAGGAATGCTGGAAACACAACTACTCAAAGAAACAGAACTAAACAAAAGCTACAAAAAAAAAGTCTTGCAATTGCCAGGAACTAGACAAGCAGGGGTATTCAGAACCCTGCTTAGCTTCCTGAGAATTCTTGTTTACGAAAACATCCACAGCAGAGCGATCAACAACAGGTTCAAACAATTTAAACATATGCAAGCGAATAAATCCTGAGAAGTGCTGCAAATAGAAAACACTTCCTTTTTAAGCTTTCTCCTTTTCTAATTCAAACTCGTACAACCACTTAACCGTCAAAATTGGTCTGAATGCCCTTTCCAAAGGGTTTATATAGAGAAGATCTACATAATTAATGCAGATTTTCAGCACCTAAATGCTAAACAAGGCAGGTAAACATCCCTGAAATAATACAAATCAAATCCTTAAATTATCTCCGTAACATCCCCCTTAAATTATTGGTAGATCAAGAAGCATTAATTTGTCAATCAAGAATTAATTTGTCAATCAAGAACTTGTCAATGCCGAGAAAGAGCTTTAGTGAAAATGTTTGCAGTTTAATGTTTGGTGGAAATGTAAAGAATAATAACCACATGTCAGTTAAAGTATTCACATATGGAATGACAATCAACTTCAATATGTTTATACACTCATGGAAGACAAAATTAGCGGCGAACTGAATAACACTGGTATTATCAACATGAAGAGAAGTGAAATGATGCTGCGGAAAACCAAGTTCACCCAATAACCCACAAAGCAAAGTGATCTCAAAGTAGGTAGAAGACATAGCGTGATATTCAAACTCAGTAGAGGACTTGGAAACTCTATCTTGCTTCTTACTCTTTTAAGAAATGAGTACATTGCCTAAAAACATGCACCAACTAGTAACACAACGATGAGTATCCGCACAGCCAGCTTAGTCAGCATCACTGCACCCTCTTAATTGTAAGGAAGATTCTTTAAAAAAGAATAATCTGCATGTAGAAATGCTTTTCAAATATCAAATAATGTGATGAACAACAGCAAGGTGAGGATTTCAAGGGGCTTGCATAAATTGACTGACCTGCTGTATAATAAAAGAAATCTCAGGACGAGTAATTGTCAAATAGTTCAAACTTCCAACAAGTTGTCGATACAAGGATAAATATGACAGGTCACCTTCTTTTTGATGAAGCTTAAGATTTAACTCCAAATGAGTAACAGCAAAATTACCCAATTAAAGGTCAACTAATGAAATTACTTCCTCTGTGTATTTGTGTTGGTGTAACAATGTAACAGTCGGAGTAAGTTGCACCATAAAGTCAAGAAAATACTGCAAGGGACCAAGATCTTTCATGTGAAAAGAAGCCTTGAGATGTTGTAATTGCGTAAGTAACACAATATCATAGCCGATAATCACAATGTCATCAACATATAATAGAAGCAACATAATCCTTGCAGAAGTCTTACGAAGAAATAAAGAGGAATCAAACTAACTCTAAGTAAAGTGAAAACCAAATAGAGTAGAGCAAAATTTATTAGATCATACATATAGAGCTTATTTCAACACAGATAAAGATTGACATATATTGACAAACCTCTAAGGAAAGTGTAGCAAACATGCCAGGAGGTTGAGACATATAAATTTCTTCCTTCAAATCCCCATATAGAAAAGCATCCTTCATGTTTATTTGTTGGAGAAACCACCTTTATGACATAACATGTGCCAGGATAGTTCGTACAATAGTCATTTTGGCAATGGGTGCAAATGTTTCCTCATAATCAATACCATACTCTTGTCAATTCCCAAGAGCCACGAAATGGGCCTTATATTGATCTAGTGACCTATCAGACCGAATCTTGACTGAGTATACCCATATACAACTAATAGGTTTGACATCTAAGGAACAAGTCATAAGATCCAAAATGTCATTATCTTGTAGAGCTTGGATTTCTTCATGCATAGCCTGTTGCCAACATGCTTAAGTGGTAATAAGCGAGGTATGAGAAAAACCATGCTAATTTGGTAGATGTGCAACCCGGGTGAAGCGTTGAAGTGTAGGAAACGTAAAATCAGATGACAGATTAGTGTTTAGAAGAGGCGTTGAAAGAGGACGTCTATGATACACCACACCTAGTTTAAATCACTTAATAAAAGAAGGTACATCATCAAAAGCAAGTAGAACACTAATAGGAGGGTCAGAAATAAACTGAGACTGAAAGAAATATTGATTTTCAACGAAAATCACATTTCAGGAGATCCAGAATTTGTTTGCATAAGCATCATAACAAATAAATCCTTTCTGAGTAGGGTTATATCATATAAAAGCACATGTTACAGACTGGGCAACAAACTTGTGATGATCAATAGGTGGTAAATGAACAAAACAAACACACATAAAAGTATGAAATGATTTATATTTAAAAGATATGCCAAATAATAAAAAATAGGGAGAATCATAATTTAAAGTAGCAGTAGGTAAACAGTTGATCAAATAAATATAAATAGATAAAGTTTCTACCCATTACTTAGAAGGTACATATAAATCAATCAACAAAGTACAAATGACATTTAAGATATGACCATTCTCACGCTCAATGACTCCATTTTGTTAAGGGGTATAAGGATAAGAACACTGGGAAATAATCCATTTTTGTCGAAGATAAGCCTGAAAAGAATGAGACATGTATTCCTCATTTGAGTCAAAGCGTAAGGTTTTGATATAAGTACAAAATTATGTCTCGACAAGCACAACAAATTTTTGAAAAATAGTGAACACATCAGCTTTAGAACAAAGAAAATAGATCCAAGTAAATCGATTATAATCATCAATAAACGTCACAAAATAACAATAGTGACCATAAAAAATAATAGGATTGACACCCCAAACATTAGTATGCACAATCTCAAAGCAAGTAGAAGCACAATTACCATGTGTAAGAAAAGCTAATGTTTTAATTTTACCAAGATGAGATGTAGCACAATTAAAAGATGTAGAAGATGAAGAAAATGAATCTTTATTGCCCAAAAGACCATTTTTCAAAAAACAAGTAAAAAAAATAGAATGAGGATGACCTAATTTATTATGTCATACTTTATTATTATTGGCAGTAATCATACAAGTAAAAGAAACAACATTAAAAATATAAAATTATAAAGGAAATAGACGTCCCACTTTAGGCTCCTTCAGGATCACCGTCCCTAACACTTGATCTTGCACAAGACAACAATCATGAGAGAAATGAACATCATAGTTATTATCCACTAATTGGCCAACAAAAATCAAATTGGTAGAAAAAACAAGAGAGACAAAAATATTTTGAAATAGAGAACCAAGAGTACCAATAAAATAATTTAAAGTGTACTACCATAAGCAATCTGAATAGTTTGTGTGCCTTCATACTTATGAACATCATAGAGACTCATTGTACTACTAGTCATATAATTAGAGGCACTCGAATTAACAATCCAAGAAAAAATGGAGGTCAGATTTGTACCACATAGGTCTAAAGCTGAAAAAGCAGACATAATCATTTGCTGAACCATGACAAGTGTGAGAATAGAGGAATTAGAGCTTACAATGGGGAGAGTAGAAGAAGACGAAGATTGAACAATAGCTTGGAAGGCTTGAGAATGACCATTTTGAGATTGCACATTATAATCTTTGATATGATTACCTTCTTTTTTGCAGTATTTACACATTTTCTTTGGATAATTGCGAATAATGTGATCGAGTTCCTTGCAACTAAAACACTACAACTTATTCCCTACTCTCCCTTGTGCTGCATAGGCTACATTCACAGCCTCAGAAAATGCCCTCTCAAAAATCATACCTATCTAAGTGGATAATCTTTATTCCTCACATAATAAATCTCCCAAGCAAATACTCATGGAAGGAACCGAATCATGGTTCAATAAACTAGCTTGAATAGGCTCAAATTCAAGTCAAAGCTTTAACAAAAATTATCGCATTGACACTCCGCATGAACCACTTAAAGAGTAGTAGGCGTCGCAGGAGGAATCTTAGAATGAATAATAGCAGAATACCCGCTCTAAATGTTAATAAAACCATAATAAAATTGCTTAATGGTCAAATTACCTTAAGCATAAATGCTAATTTCCAAGTCTAATTGGAATTTTCGAGCAATGTGATCTTGGAAATAAATACAATACAAATAGACCCACTTAACTTGAGCCACAATAAAACATCAAAGATTAGTAATAAGATGGGGCTCTACCATTCCTATTAACCAAGAGATAATCTTAGCATCATTTACCTTTCAATTTCCTTTTCATCATTAAAAACTAGAATATAATTGTCAAGGTGATGTGATAATTCTTTTCCTTTCAAGAATATCTTAAATTAAAATTGCTATGTAAAAAAAATTCTTTCTAGTAAAGAGAACAATAATATTGTAAAAAAACTATGATAAAAACCACTTACAAATAACAATAAAATCTAACTAGAAACAATTTCAAACAGCCACTACAAGAGGCACCAAAAGAGATAGCAGTAACTAACACCCATGACAAGAACACAAGAAAAATTAGCAAGCCAAAGACACCCATGACAAGAACACTAGAAAAATAAGCAAGTCAAAGACAACATCTTGCAGCTCTCAAAGGATACGGACAAAAATAAGACTACAAAAAAAAAAAACTCAGAAAATTAGAGTAGATATTAAAATTAGTTTGAATGCCCTTTCCATAGGATTTCTTTCATTATATAGATAAGATTTACATAATTAATGGCAGATTTCCAGCGCACCTAAATGCTATACGAGCTAAGTATTAATGACAGAATTCCATCACCTAAATACTATATAGTGTAAGTAAACATCTCTAAAATAAGACAAATAAAATCCCTAAATTATCTACTTAACATTAACAACCTGCTGTTAATGCCACATTCCTGCTGAAGGCATTCCATAGATTTGGTAAATTGACAGGTGAAGAATAAGTGGTCAACATCTTTCGGATGGGCATTACAAACATGCAAGCAGGATCAAGATTTCTTCCTGAATGGTATTGCCTGACCTCTGTGGTGAGGCTGTTTAGTATAGTAAGCAAAGAGATAAAACCATTTCGAAGAATATTGTCCTCCCTTTTGCTGATGACAAACCATTAACTTCGAAACAACGCAAAATGCACGTATACTGAAACAATTTCATTTCCTTTATCAAAGTGCACATATTCATACTATTTTCTCCCCTCCCGAACATCTATCCAATAAAGAAAATGAATGCCTGAATAGAATGTGAAAGAGAAATCAAAATGTACGCCAAAAATAGATGTAGCAATCATAATCAAGAACATGGTTTGAACAAGCTATCATTAAGCCAACTGAATTGCAAGAGAGTTTCAAATTCTGAACCTGAAGTACAACAAGGCTTCTTTGTAATTATACATCACAAACATCTGATCGATCAACCATTATTATCTTCTTTTTCTTTCTTTTATTGAATGAATCAAATTTCATTTATCAGTGAAAGAACAGCAGGAGTCAATCCCTGCTATAGATCATGAAAGAGCAAAAACAATCAACAGTTACATCAAGATCAAATCAGACCCCAATTGTAACAGACATCAAACAAAAGAGATTGCCTCACGGAAGTTTTACGAGATACAAAATTCTGCAATCTATTAATTTTCAGATGAAAAACAACAGATTGGACAATTTTTTCAACAGAAGATCTTTGATTCTCAGGCCATCATTAGTTTCTTGCTAAATGAAGTAAAGACAGGCACGCTACGAAATCCTCAATGATGCAAAAAGAGAGGATTTATTCTGTAAATTCTGTGGGCCCATTTGAAATATCGATCCCAGTCTCCAATTGGCCTGAAAATGTAAAAGTTCCTTTCAACTTCAAACCAAATTGTTTTAACAACTTAGCAGTCAAGATACAAGTCATTCATGGATTCATCAGCTCGTTTTGCGAAGAAAACAAGCACGGCTAACAACTCTGCCTCTTTTTCTAACCTGTTTAACTTAAAAGACAACATGCTGAATATCTTCAACAAGGCTCTAAGACTGCTTTCTGGGATGGAAGCAGGATTAATCCTCGGGATTTTAAATCATAACCATCATTATCATTTACATCATGCATATATTCATGCAAAAGCATCCAAATATTAAAATTATGCCTCATGCATTAAAAAATATTCATCAAACCCATTCTCCCCATTTGGTCATCAACAAAAATAGGGGTAAAATGCTTCATAATGCATAGCTACATAATAAGATTTCAGCAATCCTAAACAGTACTAGAAAATAAACACGACTTAAGACCCTAGCATAAAAGTACTTGAAAGAAAACATAATTAGCTCAAACTAGAACCCAGAACGTTATGAAATGTAAGTAATTAAGCTTCCAGGCTGATCAGCTTAAAGTGAGACTGAGCCAAATTTTAATTTTTCTTAGACCTAGCTGGAGGAGTCCTCTTGTCTCAGAAATTCAGCAACGTTATCAAAAATATTTTTGATGGCGGCCTTCATTTCCTCCACATCAACTGTAAGTTCCCGCATAAGTTGTGTCAGTTCACGAAGAGTCTCTTAAGCCTCATTTAATTTCTGCATCTGCATCTGTTGATACGAAACAAGAACCTTCAGTGTCGCTTTCACTGTCATATGGAGAGGACCATTCTTCCTCTGTGCTAGGTTTCCTTGGGGAAGTCTTAGGACCTGGCATATTTCGTGAAGATTTGGTGAAAATCTTGTTAGATTTGCATGTAAACTTGAAGAAAATCAGAGAGAGCAAGAAGCAGAAGCGCAAAAGGAAGGAAAACAAGAAACTAGCTAGGGCTTTAAAGAGAAATTAAAACACCTCACTTGTATATGAAAGATAGTAACTAATGGCATGCCAATGAACCATTCGTTCCTTACAAAAGCTTATTGATCATCCAAAGTGGCTGCAGCCAGCTCAAATGTTTATCTCCCAAGAACTTGCCTAGGCAAGACATGCATGATCCTGAGCTGTAGATTAATATGGAAACACTAAATTTATTATAGTTTGAACTCGTGTAAGCCGATCAAAGGTATGCATGCAGTATATTATATCTCACAAAAAAGAAAAACCATTCATGGGATTGCATCATGGTTGCAAAAGTTCAGGAGAGACCTCTCCATCCCTGAATTCCCCCAGAAAACCCAGATATTTAACTATTTTTGGCTTTGCACTCACAAAAGCTGCAAGCCTTCAATTTATGTATGAACTCTGACAACACTTTCTCTGCATTAATTCTCCTTAGTGGCCACCACAAGTGATCATATGCAGACTGAAATTTGGGCTCTGCTAGGATTTGAACTACTTGTTGAAACGGTTTTCACTCGCCAGTCGCCACAAATCAAAAGCCTCATCATATTTAGAGGCTGCAGAGTCTCAATTAATATTGAGATGCGGATTTATGAAGTGTTCTTTTAATGTTATATATCTAAATATATTTTAGTCTTCTCGAAGCAGTTGCTGTGGTGTAGTGGTTATCACGTTAGTCTTACACACTAAAGGTCCCCAGTTCGATCCTGGGCAGCAACATGTTTTTCGATTTTTTTGATGTTCCCCTAATTCTCAATTAGACACTACACTGTAAATGAGATCATACTATATAATATTTCCTACAATACACCAACAATCCATTTTCAAATTTGCTATTTTTACATGAGAAAACTGATAAAAAATTTTATTTTTCATTTACTAAATATTTTCCTTTTTTATCTAAAATAATGTATCTTCTCACTGTTAACGAAATTAAAGTCAGATTATTGTACTTTATTAATGATTATTTTGACAACTAATGCATGTGATATTGCAGTGACAAACAATTAACAATTGATCTGGTATTCTGGGTAGAAAATTAGAAAATACAAAATAATAAGACTAAGAATTACCTGATATAAAAACATATTAAAATAATTATTTTTTAATTTTTTTAACATTAATATATCCAAAAAAATTAAAATCATAAAAAAAAATTCAAAAATATTTAAAAATACTTTTTAAATGCAAAAACAAATACTGCCCAATTTAGCGTACATGGAACCCATCCCTTTGTATCAAATAATAATTGTACATAAACAAAAACCTATCTCGCTGCTTGTAAGAGCTTTTTTTTCCCCTTGGTACACAAATTCTCAGAAGGTATTACTTCGTTTTCCCACATGTTGAAAACCACCACCACAAGATCCCCAAAAAACTCTATATTACTGGAAAATCAACCTAAGATCACCCAAAACACTCTTACATCAAGGAACCCTATATTGTATATGTAGCATGTTGCACGTGGCTTTAGCTTGTTTTTCTTTTATCTAAGTTGTCATGGTCGCAAACAAATAGATAACATCTACCGTACTACTTTTGACCACGAAGAAACTCTCGCATGTTCATGTGAATTTCTGCCTTCACTACAACCCGCATTTTTTTTGAATCCTCCCACAGCAAACCATTCCACTCCCGTGCAAAGTCACAAGCAGCCTCAAATGTATCCTAACAGGAAAATAAACAAACTCTTAACAGAACAGAACATGAAGAGTCATGACAGAGAAAAAAAAAAGGATAAAAAGTGAAGCTTCATATTTACCCTAGATGGAAACTCATCATAGAAATGTGCGGGGGTTATCTCAACCCTGTTCAGATCTGCTTCCCACAATCTAATCTGTCAGAGAAAAAAAAAGGGGTGGAAAAACATGAGGAAAATCAAACAAAATGTAAATCCTTTAGACACATCATATGGAGAACACCACTGATTAATAGAAGAGCAAAGCCGATTTTGCTTTTGATGGAATGCCAGAGGGTACAGATTTTGTGTTGAGTACTTATTTGAACTTATTGATAAGATGACCTGATCAGTGACATTTTCAGGAACTGATGGTAATCTCTCTGCCACACGAGGATGAGCATTCTGCTGGAGAAAAGAAATTATCTGCAAAAGTAATGTTGCATCAGTTAACTGAACCAAAATTGCTTCCAAAGTTATAGAAACAGAAATGAAAACAACATTCCTTCAAAAATGAAACAAGAAGGATGATAATATGCTAGTATTGCAACCCCCCCCCCTCCCTCTTCTATTTTTTCAGCATATTTCAGCTTTATTTATGTTTTTATAAGATTCTCATGGATGCACGCGAACACAATTCATTCAGATGCATTAACATACTTCGGGGAAAAATTATTGGAAATTAAAACTCACTTGGTCAGATGTGATGCCATTTTCAAAAGCTGTATACAAACTTTCTTTTGTTATTGCTCCAACTATAAGGTTTGGAAGTTGATATTCTATCCTGCATACATAGAAGATCCCAACTTCTATTACAAAAACAACATTTCAGAGTTCTCCTAGTTTCATTTACATGCAATGATTCCATGAAACAGAACTTCTCAGCAGAAAACATTTTTTTCCAACAAAAGACCAGGAAAGTTAGCAAGAAGTGGGTTGCCATACTTTGAGAAAAGACGTAGAATTTCACAATGAAGTTTTGATGATGAGTACGCATACAATCTAAAGTTGGTTTCTACAACAACATATCCCTGAAAAGAAGAAAAGAAATGTAATTAGAGACTACAAAAAGTTAAATCCAGCAAGTTTCCTAACCAAATAATTCATGGCTACAGCTCCATGGGAAAACAGGAGGATGTCCAGCCTCAGTCCTCAGGTTTAAGATATACAAATAGTAGATGACACTATGGCTCTGAACTAAGTTATTTCAAAAGAAACAAAGCTAATTACAACAGATCAAGATGATATAACCAATTAAATAATGCATGCCTATTCAGAAGACAAGTGTACATCTCAAGCAATAGTACTATTCACCCAAGCAAGAAGCTATTGAACCTCTAGCTTTTTAAATATGAAATTAAGTATGAAAAAGAAATATAGTTGCCTTAGTGTACTCCCAACCAACAAGAGACAAAGTTGAAGGAGATGGTAAAAAAAGATCAACACAAGCCCTATAGCTTTTGAAAATCCACATTGACCAGATAGTGAAGCCGCCTTCTTATTTTATAATAATGCAAATACTAGAAGCAAATTTGAATGAAGTTTGAGGATTTTGACTGGCTTCTTTCGAACAAAGAGAATGTATTGAACTTATACTCACTAACATATCCATCTATATGGTTGAACCAACATTGAAATCATACAGTGGTATACAAGATAACAATCAGCACAAAAAACATGCCAACCAAAATCATTAAAGACCAGCAAACCACAAATAAATAAAGATAAAATCCAGGCATTCACATTTCATATATACACTTCACATCAAGTATACCTGTTTCCGTGATGATGAATCTGTTAAGCTCACTGAAAGATTCGTAGCCAATTTAGTAGGTATAAACCAACTATCTTTCCTTCCCTGGAAATATAAATATAGATCAGAAGTGCAGCACAGTAATACCTATTATCTTCAACGTGATTAGCACATTGAGAACCCACAATAGCCCAAACTAGAATAACCTGCTGAAGTTTAACCAATCCCAATTCTGCAAGGTCCTTGATAGTATTTCTCTGAATCTCAGTCAATGTATTGATATTATATGCCTAAATCATGATGAAGAAGAAAATATAACACAGTAAGAAAATATAACACTATCCAAAAATAGATTATGATAAGATGTGGAAACAGTGCAGTAGCAAATTTTAACCAGATGGCTGTTCATTATGCGAAACAAATAATAATGCCAGATAACAGCTACCAATAAAAAAGAATGTTCAATACCTCGCCAGTGACATGAAAGCTAAGCTCCAGAAGAAAAGAAATCAGATCCGCAGGATCTGTACCTCTCTCCTGAACCAAAAGGCAGAGGGCTTAATACAATATGAGATAAAGAGTATATGCTGAGTTGCAGTAACCCAGATATCTATCCAAAAACAAACATAGTATGAAACTCTATCCTATCTCAGAAGAAATATTACAAGTCAGATGAAACAAGCCAGGGTAATATCTATCTGTTGTTTTGAGAGCTTCCATAAGTCAACACAATCATAGGCAGCTTCAATCTCAGCCATTTCAGTTAACAGGCTAAAGGCAACCTGGTCATGTACTGGCAAGCATGCAGCTAAAAAGAGATGCTGGGAAGGAGTTTGGATCATTTACTGCCCTACATTCATAATTTTCATTTGGAGAAAAAGGGACTCATCCAAAATGCATCAAGATTCTAAAACAAATGATCAAATGCCATATAAGATTCCATGTTACAATGGTTTTAAATTTTTTACATCCAAGCTCTTCAAGCATCTCCTTAAGACATTGATATACAAGCAAGTTGGATATATATAACAGAAACAATCAGAATTCCGATGCTGGCGAGGCAAAAATCTACACAAAGAACAGTTTAAAGGAATTTAACAAGTCCATACCTCAGAATTAGTGATATATTCTCTGATGATGTACCACAGCTGTGCATTTGTATCCATCAGCTGCAATTACACACATTCAAAGAATTGAACATGCCAGTAACAAACCATAAGAAGTGCAATTTACTTGTGATTAACATGATACATACCAAAAACTGAAAACCACCCTCAGTTAATCTTGGAGCATCTCTGTCCCTGCACGCAAGGCAGGTGCACAGCATAGCAAAAGTCAGGTACTTTATTCAGGATTCCCATTGTCTAAATAGACAAAAGAAATTAATTCCTCAGTTCAAGGCAAATACCTCTGAGACAAAAGACCCCGCTGAAAAATTTTCATCATGGAAGAGCTCAAGCTAGTTGGCTTTTCTGCTTGGCCAGAGCTTATAAGAAGTAGCAAAAAACACTGGTTTAACACAATGGCAAGTCAAAAGTGAGTAGTCTAATCCTGAGTCTGATCACAAACCAACACAAAAAGTCAGTGATAGTGATTCATATAATGGTGGTTACCATGGCAAATAAGAACTAGAATACAGTTTCCTTAAACACATAAGTGCAAACGAGACCGATAATGGAAACACATAGATGAAGTTCCCACCTCCCATTGTTCAAGTGCGTAGGTATCTAATTCCTCCAAGCTAGGGAGTTTTACAACTGCAGCCATTGTTTCCCTTGGCAAAACTCCACTGCAGTATCCAAGATTCAATTATTATTACGAAGAGCAACACAAGAAAATGATACAAAAAACACAATGTTCAATGTATCCAAGCAACATAATGCCATAAATCAAATAGATAACAAACAGTAACAAATTGGCAAACGCACGAGAAACTAACAACAAAATATTAATATTTTTTTGTTTTACACTTTACCTATCAAGAAAAGAATGGAGAAAAAAAATTAATAACTTGAAAATAGGCAATATAATACTATGAAGATGCTTCAAATGCAAATATAAGACTTACCCATTTGTTAAATGCTTTCGTAGATTAGCCTGAAATGTCTGGTTTAATTTATAACTACTCTCCCTTTTCCTGCCAATAAAAGGCAAACAATATCAGAAAGAGAACCTCTAATTTCACCTCAGAAAAAATCCAACATAAAGATTTCATCCATGGAAGGAATGAATGAATGGGGTCCCAGTAGTGGGTCCCAGAAATCTAATCCCAGAAATATTAATGAATAAGAATTACCTACCATTATCACATTATTGCCATTAAAGCTCCCATACAAACAATACAATAACAGCAAAAAATGAAGGGAAAAGTCTAACTCCAAGAAATTTACAGAAAGCAGAGATTCTGACTTTGATTTCGGTTCTTACTTGTCAGAAATTTCAATAAAAATTCTCAACTGAATCAACCGATCAATAGCAACTCTATGTTTGGTGAGCCCATCAGCAAGCACCCATTGCTCCAGCAATTTACCTGATACTGGGCCGTCAAAAAACAAAATTTGTACTACATATTTCTTCGCTAAAGGCGGCAATGACCTAACAAATAAAAAACCACACACCAAAACAGCTCTCATTTACTGATTGATCAATAAATAAATAAACATATAAATAAACAAAAACAAAACCTGAGTATGGCTTCGCAGATGAATGCGTTTTGATAGAGCCTGTCGAGTTTCATGGCTGGTAACGAAGCTACCATGTCCATGAAATTCTTTGCAATGATTCTCACTTGAGGCATTTTGATTGTTAGGGTTTCTAATTGAATGGGGATTTTGATTTTTGATTTTGGTACTAGTGTGAGTCAGTACTGGAAGCAGTGTCGTTTTGGGGGATTTTTTAATCGTTGGTTCTGGTGCTGAGTAAACGGTGAGGTGCTTTTTGATCGTAGCAGGGGGCTTTGTATACATAGAATGAAGGGATGAAGACTATATACTAATTCTTGTAAATTCTATAATATTCCACTTAGGTCCCTTATTTTTTAAAATTTTCTGAATAGTACTTTAAGTTTCCAGAAATCCCTAGCTGGTATTTTCTTTTAAAAATAGCTAATCTTCCGGAATTTTTGTTGAGAATTTATAGACTTTTTAGGGATTTTTGTGTAATGCTATCACAAGTACGGGGGTTCTGGGGACGAAAAACGTAAGAGAATTTTTGAAAAAAAATGAAAAGAAATAGACATTACTTAATGACAATAAAAAGCAGTGTATCAAAACTATATATACAGTGGGATTAATATCTATAAGAGTTTGGATTCAACTCATTTTTTTTAAATATTAAATTTATTTTTTAAAATATTTTTATAAATTTGATGTAATGATATTAAAAATAAAAAAAATATTATTTTAATATATTTTTAATTAAAAAAAACTTTATAATCACAATCCCACTGAAAGTGGCAAGAACTACAGCTTACCCCTGGAGAGATTTTCATTTTTTTTAAAAAAAAAAGATAGAGAAAAAAATAAACATTTATCGGAAGGAGCTTGGCTGAGCAAGACATTGATTTTGACCTCGGTAACTCCTCCAAAAGACAAGGAGCTAATTGCTAGTGAATCCTCCCTCCATTCTTCACGTGAAACTGATCAGCTATAACTGGATTGAAGAGGCGGGATTAATCTTCCTGATCAGAGACTGTACACATGGCAAAAGTTAGTCCAAATCCCTCGAAGTACCTGTCAAAGCTAGATGGTAAAAGTCCATCTTTCAGCTCAGCAAGCTACTCATTGCTGTCGTTACATCAAAAGCATGATAAAAGCGGGCACAGTGAAAATCACTGCTATCTCTGCTAAAGCTTTAGCTGATCCTCCACGGTTCTCGAATCTGTTTGATGAAGTTAACAGAATCCTAGTGTGTTTTCTCTGTCAAAATCTTAGAGAATACATTTTTAACCCATGCAGTGTCCAAAGTAATCTATGCATGTATGTGTCATCAGCAAAATTGAAAGGTTATCAACTCTACAGTTAAGTTATCCAAGCTATCCTATCAAAAATCTGGAAAACCAGATGTCAAGTGCTGTGAACCTTCAGGCACCGAACAAGGGGCAGAAGAGGGACCAAAACTGTAAGCTTTTCTGCAAACAGAAAAGGGGCCCAGGAACCGGAAGATCCTTAATCAGAACCACTAGAAATAAGAATCTTCGATCAGACTATTTAATTAACAGATTAACTGGCACTAAAAGTGTCTCTTTTCTTCCCCCATCTTTTTTGTCGCTATGCAGAAGTGCACGGTACATCTTCAGTAGGTTCACCATGCTTGACAGCTTGTGGAGGTGGTTTCTGAACAGGGGGTGGTTTCTCAGAAGGGGGAGGATTGCATGGCCTGTTTGGACGAGCCTTATCAACTTCCCCTGGGTGAATCTCAAACTGCAACAAAGTAACACCATTGCATGAAAAACAAGAAAAAAGAGACTTTGCACAGAACCATTTGAATTGGTTATAAACCTTTAGAGAAATAATATAATCAGCAAAAATGTCATTGTGGTCTCCAGTTAATTACCAAATACCAACCTATGATCCACAATGATGAGTTTTGGAGGCATAATGTGAGAGGAAAAATAACAGAGAGAAGAAGAATAAGGGCCTTCCTCTAGAATAAACTTACTTAGATCCACCAAGTAAAACAAAATGGCATACTTGTCATAGCATGTTTCAGCATCATGTTCACTTACAGAATAAAAGAGGGTTTGATGCATCCCACTGAACTATTAATTTAACACCAGGTGAAATTCATATTGTTCCCATCAAGCAAAAGAAAATCTTTTAACTACGACAAAAATGTTTGCCAGGAAGCTCTCTACATAACACAGTAAATGATTCGTCCACAACAGAGTAAATGATTCATGTGGAATATATTACAGTCCCATAAATTCAGAACTCATGGGAGTACCTTCAAATACAAATATTTACATGATTCTAAAGATAAAAATGGCTTTCAATGCAACAAAAGACTTTACTTCTGAGAAGAAACTCACCTTGTAACCACAACCAGCTTTACAGGCTTTGAAACATTCCTGTACACAGGAAGAGATCAATGAAAAGTAATTACTAATCATTTATTTAACCACAGAATCATTAATTACAAGCACGTGTAAGTTAAGTCACACCTCAAAATTCAACCAAGTATAACCTTAATTATATAGTTTATGCATTACATTAGTCAATTCCAAGACCCATCTTAATAACATGAAACTATACCATTTTCTAATATTAATACAGCTTTCGTTCAAACAAGGTTTAAATGAATCCTAGAGTGGATAAATATGGCAGAAGTGCTTAGTAACATGAAGCATGGGATCCGTCTCTTATAGCAACTCATCCTCCATGATCCAGTAAGCAGCCAAAGAGTTGTTATTGCAATATACAGTGAGAGATATCGTTGCAAAGCAGTGCAGTGACAATTTCTACGTGGCTGGGAGATCAGAGGCAGGATGTAGGGTGGACTGCCATTTGTTTAGGTGCTTATCAACCTCCCCAAACTCTAGCAGTTGAAAGACCTGAAAGTTGGTGAACTGTATATCCCATTCAGGCTTCAATCATGATTTTTCATTATTGGCCAGAAATACAAGTTTACCATACTGACCCCAAATGAAGCTATTTAACTAATTGCCGATGGTCTTTGACCATTGCTGACAACAGTAGACTTGCCAATTTCTACATTCAAATAACTCATATCCACCCCTATAGTACAACAATCATTTTTTTTTTGCTGGCAGACAAATCAAAGCAGCAAGTCAGATGGATATGCAAACAAAATTTTCATACTTCTGGAAGAAATGCATTGAAGATAAATATTTTTAGTTTAAAATTCAAATAAAACTTGGTGGCCTGGACCACCCCTGTAGAATGGGAACTGACAAAATTGAATGATAGTCCCACCAGGTAGCTTCATGTAATTCTTCTTTAATAGAGCTTCATGTAAGTCTTCTTTAATATTAATCACATAACAATCAAAACGGTCTGAAATTTCCATGTGAAACAATGATAGTGTGAAAACAAATAATAAACAGAGCAAATTGAAAGACAATATACCTCAGAGTAACTGGCAGATCCAGGAGATCGGTCAATGTATGCAGTCCACTGCCGGTCCTTGAGTACAGGGTCCTTGTAACATATTTCATTGCACTCGTCCAAGCCTGAAAATCCAACAAAATTAACTTTTAGAGATTAAATTATCCACAAACAACATCATGATTTTTCAAAAGCTTCCCCTTAATTTTGGCAAGTCAACTTTCAAGCTATAATATAGGCATGGTCTCTTCTCGTGTATCAATTTAATAAATTGAAATACAATGATGATAAGTAAAATCATCCATTTTTTTCGATAAAAGAACCATACTTAAATCCAATCTATTCAGTCACTGAAGAAAAAGTTGATTCTTGACTTAATGGGACTTGGAAACCATGAAGTCCAGTAGCGTAAAATCTCAGTGCTACCCCAGCACAATATATCCACAAACTACAAGCTACACCTCCCAAACTAAAGTAGCACAAACTTAAACCTAAAACAATCTTTAAGCAAAAATGGCAACAAAGCAGATGAAAACTCACAATCTTCCCACGTCTCCCCATCAGTGCCACAGCCCTTCTTGCAAAATACTCTCCCTGTGAAAATCTATGCCACTGATTAAACTGATCAAACCAATAGTTTTACATTAGAGAGATAACAATATCTATTCAGAATTATCCATTGGCAAGAAATTTAAAGCACGCACAACTTTACTTTCATATTCTATGGTGTAATTCAAACAATCAGACAAGCATAAGCCAGACAGGAGAGGAGGTTTACTATGTACCTACCTTTTTTAATGGAACAAAAGAGCATAGAAGCTGCACTCTCCAACACCAATAGTCAAGAACTACCCATTTAATCACAATAAAATTAACAAAAACAAGCTTCCTTCTAATAAATTATTAAAATTTGGTCAAGGATTTTTGTTCCACTTCTAGGGTTCGAACCTTGGGGTTCCTTTGGTAGTGCGATGATGTGTGTTTGAAAATCCTACCTTTTCAAACCACAATGCTAACTCAATGCCAGCCACACACTTAGGGTCAGCATCCACCCTTAAGATTGCTAGAACAAACCATGCCGTTGAATAAAATAACATTGTCAAAAGCTTTCCTTTCATGGATGTTTCTATGTATTAAATGCTTGCTCAATAATATCAAACAGCATAACATAATAACAGTAGTTCCTTAATCTTTAGCATAATCATGAAATTAAAGGAAAGAAAATAAAATGCAACGCTATTAACAAAGTTCATAAGAATAAGAGACCTAATATGCAATTACTGACAGATAATTCGCAAGGTAAAAGCAATTTAAGATGGATAGAGAGAGAGAGAAGGGGTTACAAGGAATCTGCGTGAGAGCTGAGAATTTTTGTGTGCATTGATTGCCACAAGGTTGAGTCCATTGTTCTGGTAGCATCTCTCTCTATCTACGACGCTTTTTCTTTCTCTCACTAGCAGGCAGGCAGGGCGGCGATGCCACGGAGGAAGAGCATGACGGAAAAGGGATGAGGAGGTCCCATTATATATAGATAGGGGTAGTTTGGTCATCTTGGGTTTTATTAGAAGGTTTTAGGACCATTCTTTTCCCTGTCCGGTTGTTTTGTGGACACTTCAACTTGCCAATGAAAAACATAGATTTCTTCTAAAATATTTGTTTTTTTATTTAAAAAATAGTTAGAATTATATTATAAAAAAAATTATTTAAAAAATATGTTTTTCCTTTGATATATTATATAAAAAATAATTTTTAAAACATAAAAAAATATATTTTTAAATTAAAAGCACTGTAAACAGAATTTTTAATATAATTTCAAACACATATTTTTAAAAAAATATTTAAGCAAACATATTAAATATTATCATGATATGAGACCAACATTTAATATTATTATAAAAAAAATTGATATGAATTTTTCAGCTATTTATAATTTTACTATTATTTCTCGTTTAATTACTAAAATATTCATATATTACATATAAAGCTGAAAATGTATATTTTAGAGAGATAGAAAGGGAAAGATTGCGACTTGGATGCTTGTTGAGCGTGGAGGGAGCAGCGAGCAGAGAAAAATAGAGAGGGAGACAATAGCAAAAGCATTTCTTGAAGACAAAGCTCTCTCTTGCTCCTTCTTCTACCAAGAACATTTTAAAGCTTTCAACTTTCTCTTTCACACCTCCGCATCCACATTTTCTCATTCTTTATTGCCTGCCCATATGACACCATATTTATTTTCTAATAAAAATTATAATTGGTAGGTGGGTGCTAGATAAGAGTTTTTAAGTCCTCTCTGTTTTTTTTTCTAAATATAGCCCGAATCAGGTTTTGAGAGATGTCTTTCTCTTTCAAGCTCTCAGTGGTGTCTAAAAGAGTCAACTCCAATCGAGTGGAGTTGATACCCAAGATTTTTGCTTTAGGCCTGGCAATAATGAAGGAGTTGGGAATTTGGGATTTCACAGTGAGAAAGAAAGGGAAGAAATCAAGTGACGACGAAGTCTGCAGTCCTTCACGGGAATGCTTTTGGGTTAGGGTTTGAGAGGATCAGACAGTGAAGATCGAATTGGGGTGGCAGTAAAGGGTTAGGGTTAGGGTTTTGTAAGAGAAATTGCTTGGGCTTTCAACGAGTCCATTGCTGGGAATAAGTTTTTTGATTCATTCATATAGGCATGCATATGGGTTACTCATTTACCAGCCTCAAGATTTTATTCAATAATGTCGAAAAATCTTCACAGCTCGTCTCACAAGATGAAAACCCAGATTTTTTTTTTCCAAGGAATTTGGTGTTTAGATAGAGAGAGAAACTGATGCATGTAAAAGAGAGAAATCATCTTCTGAAGAGAGAGATCATACTGTTGTTTGATTGATTTTATTTGATTATTATTTGCAATTTTTTATTGATTTACAATCAAAACCGTAATTTTTTTTAAATTCAGTAAATAAATATAATTGAAGGTATAGATTCAAGCCCAGCTAGTGGATTGCTAGAATGAAGATATATTTACATTGAATTAGTTTTATTGACGAAAATATTATAAATTTTTAGTGCGGTCCTTTAAAAAATAAGAAATTGTGAAATGTGTGAATTTCGAATCAAACCTATGATTAATCTATCTATACATGCATTTTATGTTACCGAAAAAAAATTAGAACACCTAGATGCCAGGGTGCTCAGCTGCAGTAAAACCTTAATAATGCAAAAAAAATCATCAAATTCACTTTAAGTTTATTGCATTTCTTCAATTTAATTCATCGACTTGTCCCTCACTGCATTCACGAGAAACTCCTTGCCAATATCATTAAACACCGCATAGCAGGTAAATTTTAAAACTAGATAGTAAAAAATTTAAATTAAATTAAAGTGTGTGAAAGTTTATTTTATTATAGATAAAAATTTAGTTTGATTTTTAAAAAATTTTAAGATAATATTTTAAAAAAATATTAAAATAACAAGATATTAGTTAACTCAAATATAACGTGCAAAATCAGGTAAAAAAACCTGAAAATCAACAAATTCAGTCAAATTCGATAAACTTGTCCAAGTTTACTGAGTTTAACAAAATTAACAAAAATTATTCACTTTGAGATTGCATCTTCATGTGCAAAGTGTCTGGGTGTTACCCCTTCACCTTCTCGTCTAGTTGGCCTGGGCACACTGCACCACTATTGGAACTCGCACTCAAAGAAACCATGCAACTTTGTGCTAATGAAACCATTTTTCATACGCAATCCCAACAAATTAAAGATCCTATAAATAAAAAATCTGAAGAATTTGATGAAACATGTGAAATTCAGGTGATCAAGTTAAAAAATTTGCAGCTTACACATAAATTTAGGCAGACTCTCCATAATGTTGTTGTTTCATAGGGTTTATATGGACTGGGATTAGTCGAGCAGTTGTGAGGTAGAAATGGTGGTTGTATTGCTGGTTTTGATCATGCTAATGTCGTAATAAAGCATCTTGAGACTATTGGGCAGGAGTACCTTGATTTCTCTTGCACAGTTATGGCTCTCGGAAAGATATGTTAGTCAAAGTGTCACTATCAATTTTATATTTAATTAAATAAAGTTTGGCACCAATGCTTTTTAAATGTACTCTTAAGATAAAAATGCTTTACAATATTGATTTGAGTTGCTTGTTAAATTGTTTATAGTTAGATTGTTTATTTTAAATTTATTAATTATTAATTAATAAAAATTTACCTAAATTATATATGAATTTATATTTAAATTATGTATTTTAAGGTATTTAAACTATGCATGAATTTTTATTTGAACCATATATTTTAATATACTTGAACTTTATATGAAAATACTTTCCATACTATTTTATAATCTGTTTTTACGATCCGAGTTTATTTTATATTTTTCATATTATGTTAAAAATGTGTTTTTGACAACCTTGATCTAGACCATAAATTGTACTAGACTTAATAAAAAATTTCCTTGAGCTATTTCTTATATAACTATATGATAAAAAAAAAAGACACTTGTAAAATCAAGCATCAATCCAATAACGAGATATTTATTTGAGACCATAATAACTTTATAGAAAACAAACTAAAATAAATTATAAAATTTAATTCTCAGCCAACTCAAGTTAACTTGTCAAACCTGCAATCTGACTCGTAGACTTCATTGAAATTAATTTTTTTATGAAATTATTACTTTATTGTATGACAACAAAAATAAATGTTTGTAAAATTGAATATCAATCAAATATCATGATATTTGTATAAGACGACAATAAATTTAGGAAAAAAATCAAAATAAATTATGAGAACTAACTCAAAATCAATCAAATGTTAAATGATAAAATTAATAAAAAATTCAATATTAAACTATGAAATAAAACAAAATCAAAGGTAAATAAAAAACGAAAGGTAATAATAATAATTAAAAAAAACGTTAAGCTATACAAGTTTGAGAGGGCTTACATACCTAGCCTTAAAAAAAACTCAAACAGGTGAGTCTACAAAGCTAATTCTGCATGCATAGATTTTTTCTTTATTAATGTTTTTTTTTTAAATAAAAATGTAATAAATAATGCATCATTTATAAAAATAGGTAAACATATTGTTTCTAATTTATCCCCAGCTAGTTCAAACATTCCAAAAAAATTTGGGTCTTTGACTTCTTGAAAACAAAACCCATTTTCAGTATTTTATGGTATAAAAACACATAAAAAACACCTTATATATTTCAATAAATCTTTTTGTGACATTAAATTAGCACAAACCCACTTAAAAATGAAAACTAACTTGAATTCAAAAAATCCATAAGCCTCCATTTACTTTTCTAATTTACGATCAAGGCTTTAAATCATATTAATAAAATTTTTATTATCAAATAGAACTTGTATTAAAATGAGTATTTTTTATGGTTGGAACATGATCAACCAATAACACTATCTCTTATTCTTTTTTTCTGTGTTTTTTGACATATTTCTCTTCTCTTTGAATTATATGTGAACAAAAGAAGTTTTTGCAAAAAAAGTTTGAAAAATCCTTTGGGCAATTTTCTTAGTAAAGGCGTTGGATGAACATTAAAAAAAAAATATTTTTTTGCCTGGTTGTTATTTTTTATTTCCTCATTTTTTTTTAAAAATAATTAAATCAAATTACCTTTTTAAAATAGAGCATCAACCCCATATTATAATATTTTTTAATATTATAATAACCTTATAAAAATACTAAAATAAATTATCAAGTTTATTTCCTTGTAATATAATATATAATTATATAATTAATTTTTTTTATGATATGAGAAAAACAACAAAAGACACTATAGAAATAATAAAAAAAGAAAAAAACCATTATTTTTGCTTTAATATCAATTTAGATCCCTTTATTCTTAATTTTTTGGATTTTTTTTAACATCATGATAATATGATAAATTTTTTAAAAATAATATAAAATTTAATTTATAATTAATACAATGTATAGAATAAAAATAACAAAATAAATTAAAAAAATATTATTTCAATCCATAATATTTCACATATGTGACAAAAATATCTACTCCACACCTAGTTGTCTTTTATTAATTATAAACAAAACAATCTCTTTATTGAAGTTAAATTAGCCATAATTATTTACAATTTAGTCGATTTAAATGAAATAAAGTGATAAAATGTGAAAAATATAAGATAAATTTTACGAATGCTTTTTTTTTTAAGCTAACCATTTCTTTAATTCTCCCTCTCAATTTGCGAGATTCGTTGTTGTGAAGTCAAAATAATTTTGAATCATTCTAACTTTATCGATGGATTATATGTTCACGTGGAAAGGCTAATTATTTTTCAAATGATAAGTTTTATGATACAAGTTTTATAATTTATATCTTGGTTTTGGTAGAATAATTATTATATTATTAAATAAATTACATGAAACTCTCCAAAGCCGACCTTGATCCTAGACCATGTTAGATTTTATTTTAAATTATCCACTTGAATAAATTTGGGTGATGTGGTTAAATCCCGGTTAAAATCTATCATTTTTTTTTTATAAAAAAAAACATTATTTTAGACTTCGATAAAATAACTCAAAGCAGCTTATTAATCCCGACTGACCCATGCAACCCAAATGATGGGCTAGGCCTCCTAAAAACGAACTAGAGCCCACAACTACCACTAGAAGCTAGCTTAAATAGGAAGTGTGATATTATAATAATAATAATTTTTTAAAATATTTTTATTTAAAAAATATTGAAATAATATTTTATTTTATTTTTTTATATTTATTTTTATATTAGTACATAAAAATAATTTAAATAATTTAAAAAAATTAATTAATTTTTTTTAAATGCTTTCCAAACAAGAAAAAAAACCCCGTACCAATAAGCTGGCCTCCCAACAAAAACTACACTGCAAGGTGGGATTCAAAACAAAATAATAAGGAGAGAGCAAACACAAAACTCAAAAGTTATTAAATAAAATACAAGTGTTTTTGAAAAATTTTTTTTTTTTTTTTATTTAAGTTAATATATTTTTAATATTTTAAAATTATTTTGATATATTTATTTTAAAAATAATTTTTAAAAAATAAAAAAATAGTATTAACATATTTTCTTTAATAAACAGAATCATTCTTGCCGCAGGCAGGATTGGGAAAACAACACCAAGAGACACAGTTATTTTGTCCAAGCAAGCAGGCCAGAGGCCCAGAGCCCACTATATTGTCTTCATTCTTATCCACGTGTCATCTTCCTATTGACTTTAATAGGAATCTGATCTCTTTTCCACTATCAGGGGAACCTAGTAGAAGACAAAACTTAACAAAGCAACAAATCAAAAGTTGATCTGCGCCGCACGTGATTGGTCATCACTAACCAAACGCCCTCTAATCTTTCCATTACCTTTTGCTCCCCTGTGTAATAAAGCCCTGCTAATAAGAATAAGAAAGCCGTAGAGAAAGAAGGAAAAAGGATATGGACTATCTTCGGTTGCGAGTCTTACCTCTACTAGCACTGCTCGCTTCTCTTCTCTACTTCTTCTACTTTCAGGATTCTCCCATGGTAAGTTCACTTACAGTGATGAAGATGGACTGGCCACACATAGTTGCAGAGATGAAGTATTTTTTTTTACTGAAATGTTGGTTTGCAGCTCTCTGGAAGAAGTGATTGTAGCCTCTTTCCTTATAACCATTACTGGATTATTAGTAAGCGTATTGTGACACCTCGTGGAGTTATTTCCGGTGCAGGTTTGTTTTAATAAATAACGATTCCTTATTTCTTTCTGGGATTATAAAGTTTTGTTACAAGCTTCTTGACTACTTTTTTTTCGCGAAAGAAGTGGAGGTAAAGGAAGATAAAATCGTTTCTATAGTTAAGGAAGAGGATTGGCATGGTAATTTGAAAAGGGGGCAAATAATTGATTATGGAGAAGCTGTTGTCATGCCTGGCTTGATTGATGTGTAAGAAATAGGAATCTGACTGCCCTGAAGTTTCTTCATTTTAAGATAATATGATCAATTTGAAATGAATATTTGTAAAATGATTGATTCTAATATTTGTTGAGAGAACACTACGGTCACGAAGTCTAGTTTGTTATTTTCGCATCAGCTTAGCAGTATCTTTTTGAGTATTAAAGCATATATGAATAAGTGATGAAATAACGACTTGATATGATTGCATCAGGCATGCACATCTTGATGATCCGGGAAGAACTGAATGGGAGGGGTTTCCTTCTGGGACTAGAGCAGCTGCTGCCGGTACTCTCTTTTGCTTGTTAGAATATACTGAAATTGAATTTTCTTATACTAATGTTGTGATCCTCACTGATGTTTGTCAAGAGAAGATGCCTTTTTTTTTTTTCAATTTCCCAAATTCTGCATGGTCTAGACTTCTTAAGAATCTCACACAATGTTTATAAATTGTGGCATGGGATGTCAATGGACATCCAGAATAGTAGTATGTCATTTTTTTTTTTGCCTACTTCTTATGGTCAGTTCATCTTCATGCAGTTTGAAACAATTCTGAATTTTATTGTAATGGGATTTTTTATGCCATTTGTTTTTTCAATTATCTCCACTGTTTCATTGTATGCACTAAGCTTGGCACTACTATCCTTTTACAGGTGGTATTACAACATTGATTGACATGCCTTTGAATAATTTTCCCTCAACTGTTTCTGCAGAAACTCTAAAACTCAAGGTACAAAGTTAAGGGTTGGATTATTATTTTAATATCATCGAGTAATATCAGTGCTTTCAGTTGCAGAGATTAAGCTGCAGTATTATTCTGCCCTTCGATTTTCCTAAACTATTAGGGAGATTCCCATTCAAGTCCAATTATCCTTGCTTTTTCTTGGGTTATGAAGTTTCTGGTTTTTTTTTTCCCTAAACGAGGATATAGTTTACCAACTCATGGGTTTTGTCCTAATGTTTTTGACATGCATGTGATAGATTGACGCTGCAGAGAAGAACATCTACGTTGATGTTGGTATGCTCCTAAAACCTCATCTCAGTTTAAAAATGTTTCAAGGAACTGTTTCTAAGCTCTAATATAACTAGGTTTTTGGGGAGGTCTTGTTCCTGAAAATGCATTTGATGCAAATTCTCTTGAAGCCCTCCTAAGTGCCGGTGCTCTTGGTTTGAAGGTAGGGAAGCATCTTAGGATTTTTATCTGTGATCATTTCTTACGAGCTTTCACTGAACAATATTTCTATGCATTGCAAGATGTTTGCTGCTCGAATTTGAAATCATGTAGTGGTATTCTCTCATGCAAACATGCTCTCAGCGTATATTTTTGGAACTATTTAATAAAATAAGTGGCGTGCACTTATCTGCTGCTACAGAATACAAGTGATGCCATATCAGTGAGGGATTTGATGGATTTCGTCCTTTGTTATCAGCTTTTAGTTTTACTAGATGCCAAATCAATTTTTAGAGCCTTTGTTTACCATGCCCATGCACATGTATTTTCTGTCGTTTTCATTCATTGAATTTGAATTATATATAACTACTTTCCTGTTCTTGTTTTGCAGTCTTTCATGTGTCCTTCAGGGATCGATGACTTCCCAATGACCAATTCTAGTCATATCAAGGTTGGGTTCTTGATGCATGGTTTAGCCTGTCTTATAACAAATTTGATCCGGTCAAATAAAATTGTGTTTGGGGTTTGGTACTGGTTCAAATCAATGCTGCATATCTGTTTATGTGATCTCCGTTCTTTCAGCAATATTAGATTCTATTTGACGCGTATTAAGCTTTTTGTGTTTTGCCTCCATAGGAGGGACTATCTATACTGGCAAAGTACAGAAGACCTTTACTTGTACATGCAGAGATTCTCCAAAATTCTGAAAGCTACTTAGAAGACGGTGAAAATGACCCTCGATCTTATTCAACGTACCTTAAGACAAGGCCACCGTCATGGTATGATATTGCTGATGACTTCTTTTTCTGAAGAAGTGAGCGACACATGAAGCTATATTTTACTTATCTATACTTAGCCTGTGGATCTAAATGATTGCAGTTTCTTTTTTTCGTTGGGCATATGGCTAACACTTTTTGACTTATGAAATAGCATAGAGTTATGCCTTTTCAGATAGTGTCATAATATTATGGCCAATTTTTACTTATTCTGTTTGATGTATGCTGTCCTAGATGAGACACTGGAAAAGCTAGAAGTTACAGATACTTTCATATTTTCAAAAGGCCGAGTTATTCTGTCATTCAGTGAACTATCAACATTTTCATATATTTTATTATCAATCTGGATTCAAGATCCTGCTTTTCATCTACATGTTATCAAGAAACAGGTTCCCTGTGGCATCTTCATATGAGCTCATTGTATATGTTTGGCTGGCACTTGGCATGATTTCTATGCATGTCTGCACATATAAGTAGTGACAATATACATTCCTTAACTAGGGAGGAGGCAGCGATTAGAGAGCTCTTGACAGTGTCCAAGGACACTAAGATCGGTGGTCCTGCAGAAGGAGCTCATCTTCATGTTGTTCATTTGTCCGATGCAGGTTCCTCCCTCCAGCTTCTAAAGGTATCATTTAATTTTCCTTGTACGGAGTGCATGTGCATAGAAATAGAGCCTTGTTGGGGGAGGGATGGGAATGATGCTTGGTACTACTGCACTGCTGGTGGAATTTAGATACCAGTTGAATATATCCAAATCAAATCAAATTGCATGTTTGACCTAGGGTCATCGTTTCCCTTTTAGTTGTGTTAAAACAGTTTCATGTCCTTGATAATTGCACATATTTTTTATGATGTCTTTTTCTGTGCTTTTATACAGCAAGCAAAAAGTAATGGTGACAGCGTAACTGTTGAGACATGTCCCCATTACCTAGCCTTTTCAGCAGAGGAGATTAAGGATGGAGACACTCGTTTTAAATGTGCTCCACCAATCCGTGACGCAGCTAATAAAGCAAGATTATGGACGGCTCTATTGGTACTTACAGATTCCAGGATGATATGTTGCCTTTTCTCTTCACATCACTTGTCTATGCATGATTTGAATTCTATTTCAGGAAGGTGACATCGACATGTTAAGTTCTGATCATTCACCATCAGTTCCTGATCTTAAACTCTTCGATGAAGGTAACTTTTTGAAGGCTTGGGGTGGCATATCTTCTTTGCAGGTTGGTCTTTCTTTTATTACCAACTCATATGACTGTTTTACTTCTACAATGCCAATACATGTGAAACTCTACTGGTTAACATCCTCGAGATGCAATCTTGTAGTTATACAGAATATTGTCTTACAATGTGCCCGTTTAGAATTTCAACGAGTTTGCTTGTCATCATTGAAACTGGAAATAGTAATATGGCTGACCTGGATTACAGGTTATTGAAGAAGGTTCAAATTCAGAATTTTTGGCTCACTTTTCATGCAGATTTTTGTCCATAAGAACATTCTAATCACCATGAACATTTTATTGCAAATGATATTTCAGATTGAATTAAGGCAAATATGAAAAAAAAGAAGATTAACAAATGGCAGCTCACTTGGTTTGCATTCTTGTGCATGAAAAAGAGCTAACCTCTTCCTTGTACATACATCCAAGGATCCTATCATCTCTTGTTGGGCAGTAACATTTTCTAGCACCTGTGAAGCGAAAGATTTTCCGATGGCTTTAGACAATTTCTGGCCTAAACAGACAGCAACTCAAACACTTGCAGTAACTATCACCGGAATAAAAAAAACCATGTCAATTGTTAGGACCATAATTTAACCAATGCAAAAGAGAAGGAAATTGTTGTCTATAATAGATATGTTTGCTATTTTGCTATCATTTAAGAAACCCATAGGCATTTTCTTGAGAGCATCTGCAGTTTGTTCTTCCTGTGACATGGTCACGTGGACGGCCATATGGTGTAACACTGGAACAGCTCGCACTGTGGTGGAGTGAAAGGCCTGCCAAGCTTGCTGGGCAGGATTTGAAGGTAAAGCTTTTCTCTTTCCTACTACTTAACAATGGCAGATGTCAAGGCAAGAAAATAAGAAAAAAAAATAAAAAAACCAGAGCAAACACATGAGAAAGATCATAACATTGTTTACAGTAATATCACCTGAAGCTGAACTTCATTTCGCAGGGGGCCATTGCAGTAGGAAACCATGCAGACATTACCGTATGGGAGCCAAATGTGGAGTTTGAACTCAACAATGATCTTCCTGTTTACCTTAAACATCCCGTATGCCCTCCAATTTCTCCACCCTCCTTTCTGATACATTGAACTAATGATGCTGCTTGTTCTAAATAGTAGTTTTTAGTAAAACGTTTACCATCGAAGGGATATTTCAAAGTGAATGACTGCAGTTGGAAGTTTGCATGCCAAATGGTCAATGATCTAATGAACTTTGCCTAATCATCGCAGTAAAATGATTTTACTGTCGAAACCACTAATCACATTTGTGCTGTGCACAGAGTATCTCAGCCTACATGGGAAGCAAACTTTCTGGAAAAGTTTTGGCAACATTTGTCAGAGGAAACCTGGTCTATAAAGAGGGAAAGCACGCTCCTGCTGCTTGTGGTTCTCCTATCTTAGCTACATAATGGGATAAATTAGAACAGTAAGCCCTGTAGTTTAATTTCCAATTTTTTTCTCTCCAAGAGGCCTTTTTTTTTTTTTGGGTTTCAATTTTGAATTTCCTAGCCTCCTAATTTCTTCAAAATGATGTTCATTTCCCACTCAAGTTCTGTCAAGGTGTCTTCGTAGCTGTCTGGTGCAATTTGCAGTCCAGTTTCATAAACCATATCAGGCACTCTTAACTTCTGTGTTTGGATGTGAATACCGTGCTCACAACCTGCCAAGAAAGAATGTGAATACTCCATTGGAGCCGCATGTATATATAATTGTGGGAATAAAATTGTAGGGTTTTTTTTTGTTAATTCTAAATAGAAATTTTAAGGTATTATTAAATATTACATAATAATATAAATTGATACTTTATTTAATAGCGTAGATTATGGGGTTGAATTGAGTCTTTAACATATATTAAAACTTTTATGATAAAGTGATCACGAGTTTGAATTTCACTATTTTTTATTTATTTGATAAAATTTAAGTATAAGGTAATGTATTTCTGTGTAAGTTTTAAGTCATTTGAGTTTTCATTTGAGAAAGTGTGTTAGAAAATAATATAAATTATATTTTAAAATTTTATTTAATAGCTTAAGGTATTGAATTAAGATAATTTTTTAACATTAAAAGAATTAATACTCTCGATATGCTGGAGTTTTAGCCATATAACTTATGAGTTTTCTGAAAATGTTAGTGAAAAATTTGATAATATTTTATATAGTAAAATTAAAAAACAAAAGCTAAATAGCAATTTAAAATAAATAAATGGATATAAGTTATCTTAAATTTAAAAAATATAGAAAATGAAAAACGAAAATAATATCAAAGGTCTCTAATTAATTTAAAGTTTTATATATAAATATTAAATCTATCTTAGTTTGGAAGGAGATTAGTTTATATATTTTTAATTAAATTGAAAAAATTAATTATATTAAATTATTTTAATTTGATAAATTTTTTAGTAACATTGTTTGCTGGTTAAAACTTACCCATATTAATATTTTACAAAAAAAATCAAAATTCTGTTATTTTAATAAAAATAATAAATTTTGATTGATTCTGCGGTTAGCCCATCGGACCGGTTTGGATGAAGAGAAAAAAAAGATCTAATAATTTGTAGCGCGAATGTGATACGACATATCGTTCTAAACGAAGTTGTGCCACGTCATCATCAGTTCCTACTGTTAGTTTCAGTTGTTTCTTAACTTAAAATGAAAAGGATAAGCTGATGCCAAACAGCCCATCCCTTTCCTTCTCTCCCTCAAAAATCCTCCATTAATGGAACTCTCCAATCACTTCATATCCATTAAAAAATCTCCGATTCTCTTCTTCACCACCAAACCACCCTTCTCCAACAAAGCCCTAACAAAACCCTTTGATTCACACTCACCGAAACTCCCTCCTCCAGCTCACTCACTCCAACTCGAAACCCTTAAAACCCTAGAATGGAGTTCCCTCTGTAACCAACTCACTCCCTTCACTTCGACTTCGATGGGCCAATCGATCACTCGAAACGCAAAAATCCCAATTGGCAAGAGCAAAGAAGAGAGCCAGAAGCTTCTAGACCAGACTGCAGCTGCATTGGCTGTGATGGAATCTGGACCGTTGGATTTTTCAGGGATTGAGGATATAACGCGTATTCTGGATTCTGCTATTTCGGGGACCTTGCTTACGGTTGGAGAATTATGTGCTGTGAGAAGGACGTTGAGAGCTGCTAGAGCTGTGTTGGAGAGGTTAAGAGATAGTGGAGATTGCTCGGAGAGGTATGATTGGCTTTCGGGTCTCATTTTTCATTATTGTTAAATAACGCTTAACTTGAAAGTTTAAGTCTAAGGGCAGTGGCTTAACTGTGCTAAATCTAAGCCGTGTGCTATTCATGCGCGTGTGAGACCCACTGCAAATGAAGGACATGGACGGCCTTGATTAGTGGCCCTATGGTTGTGATGTTTTGGAGTATGAAAAGGATTGCTATGCGTGTTTTTGATAATGGTTGTGGTTTGGTATATGATCAATGCGGATGGAATCAATGCATGAAGGTCTATAATTTTGGAATAATTCCTGTTGGTTGTTTTGTTGATATATTCACAACATGCTCATGTTTGCTTATATGTAGAAGTTGGTGCACTCAAGTAGTACTTTATTGTTAGACCACCTTTTGGTTTGTGCTTTTGGAGGAAGATGCAAGTCTTCTAAAGTATTTGGAAAGGATATGTAGAAGACATTGAGTAGGTTTTGGATAAACATGGATCACTAATTTAAAAGAATGGTTTGGGGAAAAACTTATGACGATGATTTACTTTCAGATAATGTCGTTCAACCTTTTCAGGATGATACATAGGATCATGTATTATTTTCAAGGCATCTAAAGCTTTGAAGGTCTTAATGTGAACTTGTTCTATGTGTAAGAAATATCTGGTGCATCTTTCGATAGGTCACAATTTGGAGAGAGTGGCATAAATCATATGCTATTGCTGGATTCTCATATTTCAGTAAGGGCCAAAAAAGAATATGTATTTCAAGGTACTGTTGCAATAAGGGTCCATATTACATTTTTTTAATCTTTAATGGAACTTGAAAAGGAACCTTCAAGCATTGAATTCCACTGTATGACAAAGTTTTCTTTGACAGGATCTCATTGGTCTTGTTGTATTTGAATAGGTATGCTCCACTGCTTGAAATACTTCAGAATTGCAGTTTTCAAATAGAGTTGGAGAAGAAAGTTGGATTTTGCATAGACTGCAATCTTTCAAAAATCCTTGATAGGGCCAGTGAAGATTTGGAGATCATTAGGTCTGAAAGGAAGAGAAACATGGAAAATCTGGATAGGCTGTTGAAGGGAATATCAGCTCGGATTTTTCAAGCTGGGGGTATCGACAAACCTTTGGTAACGAAGCGCCGCTCCCGGTTGTGTGTGGGAGTCAGGGCTTCTCACAGATATTTGATTCCAGATGGTGTTGTTTTAAATGTTAGTAGTTCCGGTGTAACATACTTTATGGAGCCTGGTGAGGCAGTTGAATTGAATAACTTGGAAGTCATGCTTTCAGACTCTGAGAAATCTGAGGAAATAGGCATTTTGAGCTTGCTTACATCTGAAATAGCAGAATCAGCGAGGGACATAAAATATATGTTGAATGGAATTATAGAAGTTGATCTTTCTTTTGCTAGAGCTGCTTATGCTTACTGGATGAATGGGGTCCGTCCAATATGGACTTCAGAGGGATGTGGAGGCATTTCTTCCAGTGGAGGAGATTATTTATTATCAATAGATATTGAAGGTATACGACACCCATTACTCCATGGGACATCTAGAAAATGCCTGTCCAATATTCTTGGATCCAAATCATTGAAGTCCATGGAGGTGGATGAGGATAGCATGCTAGATACCGGAAAACCTTCCAAAAATGTATCTGAATTTCCTGTGCCAATAAACATTAAAGTGGAATGTGGAACCAGAGTGGTTGTGATATCAGGACCAAACACTGGAGGGAAAACTGCTTCAATGAAAACTCTAGGTGTGGCATCTCTCATGTCAAAGGCTGGTTTATATTTGCCTGCTAAAAACACCCCAAAGCTTCCATGGTTTGATTTTGTTCTAGCAGATATTGGGGACCACCAGGTAAAAGTTACTCTTGTTTTATGGGAGGTATGTACTGAGTTCTATTGATTGGTTTACTTAACTCTGACTCTGGTTATCTTTTATCGAAGTCTCTGGAACAAAATCTCTCAACTTTTAGCGGGCACATATCACGGATTTGTAAGATCTTGGAAGTGGCTTCAAATGAATCACTTGTCCTCATTGATGAAATTTGTAGCGGAACTGATCCTTCTGAGGGAGTGGCACTTTCAACCAGCATCTTGCATTATCTGAGAGATCATGTTAACTTAGCTGTTGTGACAACTCATTATGCTGATTTAAGTCTCCTGAAGGATAAGGATAGTCGATTTGAGAATGCAGCCATGGAATTTTCTCTTGAAACATTACAACCTACATATCAGATACTCTGGGGATGTACTGGTGATTCAAATGCATTAAGCATTGCTAAATCAATTGGTTTTGACAGTAATATAATTGAACGAGCACGGAAGTGGGTGGAGAAGTTAGTTCCTGAAAAGCAGCAAGAGCGAAGTGGCATGCTGTATCAATCATTGTTGGAGGAAAGAAACAGATTGGAAGCTCAGGCCAGGAAAACTGCATCTCTTCATACAGAAATTATGGAGCTTTACCATGAGGTAGAATTTAGAAGAACTAGATGAGCACAACAGCTTCTGATTTTTTTTCTAACCTCTTTTATAATTCTTCCTGTTGCTTGTGTTCCTTTTCTTATTATTATTTTCTTAACTTCGTTTATTGATGTTATGATTTCTTTGTTTTCTCCCCCTTTATTTCCACCCAATTCCACTGATCAAGATTCAAGCTGAAGCTGAAGACCTTGATGGGCGTGTAAAAGCTCTCATGGCAAAGGAAACCCAACTGGTCCAACTGGAACTGAAGGCTGCAAACTCGCAGATTAAAACTGTGGTGCAGAATGTTGAAGCTCAGCTCAGAAAAGCCAGTCCAGATCAGTTCAATTCACTGATTAAGAAATCAGAATCTGCAATTGCATCTATTGTTGAAGCTCACTGCTCAAGTGACAGTCTTCCTGCCAGTGAAACAGATATGAGCTCATATTCCCCACAACTTGGGGAGCAAGTTCTTGTAAAGAGACTTGGAAACAAGTTAGCTACTGTAGTTGAAGCACCTCGTGATGATGAGACAGTTTTAGTTCAATATGGTAAAATAAGAGTTCGAATGAAGAAAAGTGACATTAGAGCAATTAAAAGTGATAAAAAAAGCAAAGCAACCATTTTGGTCCCTAGTTTGAAGAGACAGGTATGCATGGTGTACGGCCCTGAAGAAGTTTCACTGGTTTGAGATACGGCAGGCATTCCTGTCTATCTTTGCTTCTATTTCTTCTGGGATTCCTTAAGTTAGTTGTTCTTATCATTCTGGTGTGAATTATAGGTAAAGCAGAGTTTTTCAGAGCTCAACAAAGATGAGGAGGTTTCTCATGGCCCACGAGTGCAGACATCAAAGAACACTGTGGATCTGCGAGGCATGCGAGTGGAAGAAGCTGCTCAGCACCTCAACATGGCCATATCTGCAAGAGAGCCACTCTCAGTTATTTTTGTTGTGCATGGCATGGGCACTGGAGCTGTTAAGGAGTGCGCACTGGAGGTACTAGGTAAGCATCCACGTGTTGCCAAATATGAACCAGAAAGTCCAATGAATTTTGGTTGTACAGTTGCTTATATCAATTGATTAATTTTACTTCTACTCGCTAATATTTTCATAAGCATGAAGTTGCCTTCTCTTCTTCCATTGCATTCTATATTCAAACAAGAAATGAGTTATAGGAATACTTAAAAACTTCATTATCATCTATTGAATAAGTTCTATTATAACTGAAATATAGATGCCATATTAATGCGGCCATGTTGATTCCTTCAGGTGAGCTTAGACTGAAACACTTAAAACTTTCTATGCTAATAACGCAGCCATGTTGATTCCACCAGGTGAGCTTAAACCGGCACACAAAATTTTCTATGCCAAGGAAACCAACCTTGTGACCTTAGCCAGTTAGGCGGAATGTCCTCTTGTTGGTGAATATTGTTCTTTTCATCCTCGTATGACTGTTGCTGCACTAAAACTAGGCCAGCCAATACCACCACCAATTTCACCTCCACTAGCAACTTCTTTCCCCCCTGCTGCACCATTACAAAGGCCAATATCAATTCCAAGGTTGCCACTAACTTGTCCAACATCGAAATTGCCGCCACTTCCCCATGACCATGTTTCTTGAAGATCCAGGCTATGAGGTTTGCGAGTTCCTTGATCCTTGTCAGTGAGAACCCTATTGGCGGAAAGGAGTCAAAATCCTAGAATTAGAATCAATTAGGCTAAGCAAAGATAGTTTAGACACTACTATTTTTTGGATTATTTTCATGCTTTGAATGGCTTTTAGCAGGCATGGAGGAAAACTGCTTAATTTATAGGGTGCAAATCGATAGTGTATAGTGCATGGTTTTCTTGTTTGAGGGTAAAAAGGCTTGAAGAATGGTATTGGTTGAGTAAAATTTGCAAGAAAAGAGATGGTTTTTTGCAACTTTGTTCTTGAAATTGGGAATCATGGTGCCCATGTGAGCAGATTTGTAGCTATTATTGAAACTGCACCTTTTTCTATCAGCGAGATTGTTAGATGCAATCTCCAGGTGGATAAACATGCAGGAGTAAAGGAGGCTACATAACTGTGATCCAAAAATCTCCAGCAATATTTGGCAAAGAAATTTGGTGCAAGGCACAATACTTTTTTAGCGCATAGGGATATTAATATAAAAACTCATCTGAGATTTTGAGCACCTCATTACATTGCTTATAGACATCAGAGAGTCACTAACCATTATGGTAGCTGAATCAAAAAGGCCAACTCATTTGATGCACTTTCAAATGGAATATCATGCTAGATTTATTCTCAATCCCCGGTAAATCTTTTTCTTCTTCTTCTTTTTACTTCGGATTTCATAATTCTTGCCTCTTCTTTTCATACCACCATCTTTGCGTGCATTAATGCTACTATAAGGCATTATATTTTGAGGTTGCTGTCCTGTTATTATACAAGTGAAAGGGGACCCTATATGATTATCTCTTGGCGTGAAATTAAATTTCGAAGCACCATAACACGGGCACCATTTTTAAAATCTTAAACACAATAACGACTGTGAAAGTGGAATCCAAGTAACAATCAAAGCTCAACAAAGGCTAGATTTTTTTTTTCTACGCTAAGAATGGAGATGAAGTAGGAGTTGTCCACAAAGCATTTTGTGAGGCAGTGCCAAAAACCCCAGCAGCCATTGGAACGAAGCTTATCAGCAGGAGTCCTGCAGTGGATGGTTGCATTTAGCATGGAAGATTTCAATTAACAGCAACAAATCGAGGAAGAATCATGAGCAGGAACTATGCTAATCAGCTGCCAGCAACAGTGAGAATAGGCAACGAAGAAAAGCATATGAAAAACATAACAAAAAGCAGGCCATCAAGAGTGGAGGAAGAAGGGGGGAAATCAAGACTCTGGATTATACTGTGACCTTTTAATTTGCAACTAAGGTGTGCCCAGGCGAACAGGTGCTTCAAAAAACATTCTGCAAAGGTTGTGTGTCCTTTTGTTTTTTTTTTTTGTGAAGCTGACAAAGTTGTGCATGAAAAAAGGCAGCCAAACATGCCAATGTTGTCAAGAACATGATCAAAGAGAGAAAGGGAAGGAAGGTGTAGTGCAGTTTAATCAGAGGATGTTCAATAACACAACATTGCTAAGATTATTAAAAAAAAAAAAAGAGGCCACATCTTTTCATGTATTGAAGCTATGTTTTTGTGAAAAAAAAAAACCATGAATATAGGTGCAAAAGAAACAACCTTTTATGGGGATGGTGTTGCTGTGCGCCCCTTCTTTGCAGGGGCTGGCGAACCACCATGGCGTCACGATCCAGGCACATCGTCTGATAGTGATGCAGTTGATGCGATGTCCTCAAGCTCTGAGCTTAAGATGTAACATGGAAGCAGCAGAAGATGAGGAGAAAGACAAAGTTGTGCGCCTATAATTTTTTGTTTCCAAGTTAAGTGAACAGCCCCGAACCCATGACAAAAAAACATGGTTGGAGCAATAAAACCAAAAGTGCTGTTAATGAAAAACCAATTTTTATTTTTTTTTCATGTTAATCGCAATTGTAGTCAGTGAATGACAATTGACACACAGGTTGGTATGTTAACATAAATTCAAAAAAACCAAGGGAATGACTGATAAATTTGAAAAGAATGCTAATGGGAGTTATGGCAAAAGATTGCTGTGTATCTAGGCTGATCTGTCTCATTATATAAATCAAGTCTCCTTATTCCAGTAAGATTGGCACCGCGAGTTCCTGATGAGCATTTGAGGCAGTTGCCTGGGAGGAAGCAGCACTAAAACACTCCAGAACTTTCATTCTAGGCTGATTTTGTTGACCAATCATCTTGTCACTTTTCTCCCTTTAACGTAAAAAAGGATGGGTTATAACCCAAATTTATCTTAAAGTTTTGAACCCAACCCGCCATTGATCAAACTTCTTAAACCAGTTTTATTAGACTATGCATGGTGCCTGGATAAATGCATTAATCAAGCAAACAGCCCACATGGACGAGGGAAATCTTGCCTGCTGGCCATTGGCACCTTCATTTCCCTTCTCAAATGCAATTTTTTCAATGATTTCCGACACCATTTTGAGCTGAATAAAAAAGGGTATTTTAGAATAACTCTCTTTTTAAGCCAACGACATTGTACTCTCTCCCTAAAACTCCCTAGCCAGCCTCGAACCCAAATGGCAAAACACAGGTTTTTTTATACCTGGATGCTTTTAATTTGCCATTCGGATTCAGTTCTATAGCAACTAATAGCACAAACCTCGATCAAAAGGCAATAAAGAATAAGCGCATAAAGCATTCGTTCAGCGCAGGAAAAATGTGTAAAGACACGCGATGAAAACAGTAAGGATTAGATACCCTAAAACCCAGTGGCAAGAGTGAGCAGCCATCAAGCAATCGTGTGCCATGATTTAAGGAAGAAACTGATGGGCAATCTGAACTGGGGCTGACAAACGCACACCCATACGTAAAAATATAAACAAAAAACACGGCGGTCGAAACAAAAGCACGCAGGCGGAGCAGAGGAGGAGGAGAAACAAAAGCTTGCTGTGTTTTGCCAAGCCCACCCAAGTCGTTGAGGAAGCCAACTCAAATATGAGAGAAACTCAGCTGAACAAAAAGCCTCCAAACCCAGCCCGCTAAGCATCCACCACAAACAACCCATTCTAGCCCACCTCGATGAGAGCCAATAAAGCTCACAAAAAGTGAGTCAACAACCTAACCTGAAAAAAAGACAATTTGGAAAGAAATGCTGTGGTGAATAGGTTTTTTTTAAAAAAAAAAACTAATAACATGTTTTAAAAGGTGTTCATGGTCTGATTTTAACTTAAAAATTCAACCGAATTGAAAAATAGTATTTATTATTAATATAAACCGAACGGAACTGAGAACTAGTTCAAACCAAATCGATTTTGTTCGATTCTACTCCGTTTTTAGCATTAAAAACTAGAAAAACCGAAACCAATAAAATACGCTTGTTTTTGTTGCTGCCGTAGTTGTAAGTTGACTATAAAATAAACCAGAGAGCAGGAATGATTGTAGGAGAAATTAACTATGAAATAAATCAGAGTGATAAAATAAAATAAGATTTAATGTTAACATACGAGAGAAAATGAGAGAGAAGAGCATAGAGAAAAGGGAGCAGGAGGGAGGGTTAGGGCGACCAGAAAGGAAAAGGAGGAAGGTGGGCGATTAAAAAGTGAAAAAGGGTAAAGGGAAGGGGAAAATAGGAGGGGGAATTTCTTTTCATACCTTTTTTTATATTCAATTAAACTGGTTCGATTTGATTTGGTTCAATCGGTTTAAGTTTTTTTAAACCAGAACTAAACCGGACTGGATTATTTTTTATTTTTTAATTAGTTTTTTTATTTGTTTAATTTTTTCGGTTTAATTGATTGGTCGATTTTTTGAACAACCCTAACATTTCTTTCATTTCTTAAAAAGAAGAAGAAGAAGAAGAAAGTTAGTTGCATAGGCTTAATGTTGCAGGCCTTGATTCACTTGGCTCTTTATCTATTGGGTCGGGCTTCAAGCCCTAACCTCTTTGTATTTTATTTTTATTTTCTTATTTACATTTAGATGCAGTATAAAAATTAAACATTATACTTCAATCACTATTCAATTTTTTCATGTTTTTCAAGTAATATTATAGGTTATCAATTTTGTTTTCAATTATCATGTACCTAATATGAAAAAAATGCATGAATGTTCAATTAAAATAAAATTTATGTTTTTAAAATTTTTTAATAGATTTTTTATATAATTTCACTATATTTATCTTTTCTTTTTTAAAAAATCATATATAAAATGATTTTTATTTAATATTTTTTTATTAAATTTTGCTTTTAATATCATTATTATTTCTTATTTAAGAAACAATGCTTGCAATTTTAAAACATGTTTTTATTAAAACAATTGAGAGATGCATTAAAAATATAGAGTTGGGATTGGTTTAAAAAATATTGACATCTAATTATATAGGAAAAAAATTAAATATTAATTTTTTATTATTATAAACATGAGTTCAAATTTCATTTCACATTTCAAATATTTTTTTTATATAAAAAAATAACATCCTGCAAATTCTTTCTTTACATCCCAAATTAATTCTTAATCCAATCCACAACAAAAAAACATAGATGAGGTGACTGGTTATAAAAAATATTAACTTTCTTTACATCCCAAATTAATTCTTAATGGTTATAAAAAATATTAGAGGTGTGGAGATAGTATTATTCTTTGCATAATGTTCATAAACTCACATTTCACTGTGAATTTTCACAATGAATTATTTTTCCACTTTGATCATTAATATTTTTTTCTCCTTAATTCAATTCTTTTTATGACAAATTAATGAGCAATTGGCTTTAATTTGTTGAACAAGGGTAAAATTAATAGATGAAATATTGAAGTGGAAAAGGCAACAAAACTTGGTAGCACCTTCAAAGTTGTGCAAAAAGCTTATTTTGGTCCTTATACTTCCTAATTTCTTTCTTTTTGAACCCTTTGGCTTTCAAGATTTTAATTTTGGTGTAAAACCTTATTTTCCTCATTTCTTAGTCCTTGTTTTGCGACCAAAGAGAGTTGTTGGATTCTATTTATAGAGAGAAAATATTCTTTGATATTGATTTAGGCCATAAAAAAAAATTGATTATAGTGTTAATGAATTTCATTTGATTAAGACAATCTTACCTGAGTGTTCCATTCAATTAAATCTAAGACATTACTTCTTCTTCTTCTTCTTCTTTTTTTTAAGTTGAGCGAAAGACGCAATTGTTTTTAGGAATAAGAAAGACGCATCACTGACTGTGTTAGGTGACATGTCATTGCCTTATCTAAAATTTAATCACTGTAAAGGTGGCAAGAAAATTAAGGGGTGGACCTAAAAAACCCAATAAACACCCTTAAATCCCTTAAAAACCAATTTAATAACCTAAAAAACAGCTCACAAATATGAAATCCAACTAGGAGAAAAAAAATTCTTTCTTAACCCTAATATTTTATTTTTTTTAAAAAAAGTGACTGTCTTATGCTATGTCAAGCTACTTATCATTTCCTTATCCAGAATCTGGTTGGCATAGAAATCATTGAGAAAATAAAGAAAGGGGTATTTTGATCTAAAAAATCATTTTCAACTCATTTTAATCTAAAAACATCTAATAAACACCCTTAAAGCCCCTCAAAACCAATTTGACAACCTAAAAATAACCCACAAACACAAAATCTAATCAGGATAAAATTCTTTCTCAATGTTAGTCTTTTTTTTTCCTGGCATGATGGAAGCTCAAAAAAACCTTAATGAAACTCTTCTCATCGAATAAAACCTATTGATACCAAAATTATATTTTTTATTTATAGAATGTGGAGAATTGATAATTTTCTCTCTCATTTACAATTATTCGATGATTTTCTCTCTTTTTTTTCAAACAAAGGATTGAAATGAAAATAAATGAATTCTTTGATCAAAACATTTAAGATTTAACTAAAAAGACCAAAAATAAAATTTGGCAACTCCTAAAGGTATTTTTTCAAAATATAGGATGAGTGAAGAATAAAAGGAAAACAAAAAACCTTTATTTTTTGCTATATTATCAATTTTTATCCCTTGATTTTATTTTATTTTCAAATAAAAAAACAACTTTATTTTTGTAAAATGGAGCACTAGCCTAATATTGGGATATTTTTCCAAGACTAGGATAATCTTATAGATTATAAATCAAAATAATAATGAATCTCAATCTCAAATAAGCATCATATGAAGGGGCTAAATAAAAAAAATGATAAAAAAAAAGGATAAAAAAAATCATCATGCGAATCCATAGTAACTCAAAAGGGGATGAACAATAAAAGTTAGAGTTCTTTAAGTTTTCTTCTTAAAACCATTAATGTTGACAAAGTTATAATTTATATATAAAAGAGGAAAATATAAGATTTACAAAGTTCAATTATATAAAACAATATTAATATGGTGATTAGTTGTACTTAAATGAAATTATTAGATAAAAATTAAATTATAACTATAAAATACTAGCTAGAGAAGAGGACAAAGAAGAAGATTTCTTTTTGAATTAAAGAGAAAAAGGCTTAGAAATTTGTTAAGGATAATAAAAGGCTATGATATCTTTTAAGAGCATGAATAATAATGGACGATTAGATTTCATAAAAGCACTTACAATTGACTCGTTAATAAGCTTTAGTCATATTTAAATTATAAGCTATCATATTAGGATCTATTAAATGTGAGTTTGAATTTGTTTGAATTACTTTTCTTTTTTATATAAGTATTGGCTAAGTAGAATTTCTAAATTATGAAAAAAATTAGTTTTTAATTTTAAGCTTTGAAGGTAAGCAAACTGATGCGTAATTGTCCTTAAAATTGCTAATTTGAGGTTTTAAAGAAATGTTTGCAACTTGACTCAACAAGAACCTTGTTTTAAAGAACCAAAGTTATATGCAATTGATCACTTCCACTCTACGCCTACAATAAGGCATGAATTAGAAGTATAAATCAAAATGAAATTGATCGATTATTTGAAGAGCTTGTAAGTTCAATCAAAAACTTAATATGAGAATCACTCAATCACAAAAAAAAATAAAAATAAACATATAATATATGGCAACTTGTAGATAAAATTCATCAATATATTGTTGTACCTTCTTAAACAATGCTTTCATAACATTTTTTTTTTCTATTGCCATCAAGTCTAATCATTTCATCAATATGTAAAGAAATCAAGTCTAGTAGAGTTAAACCATAAACTATTTTAAATGGTGAATAATTTATCTAATTTAATAGATTAGGACATAACAATTTATTTTGTAACATATTAAACAAAAATCATAAATGCTCAATATACTAACCTAAATTATTACTGTAAATATCATCAAAGTAATTAACAACAAAGCTATCTATGAAAGCACATAATATATGAATCGTCAATATCATTAAATTATTATGTGAATAGCAAGACTAAACAACATGACAAACCATTTATCTTTCTTTTTTTAATTTTAATTTGATAATACCTAATTTTGAAATTAGTCTTACAAAATCAATACAACTTATTAAGCATATAATCTAGTCTAGTGATAGGATGTTTATACTTTACCATTTTATTGTTGATTGTATTTTTTACCAATGGCAAATCACTGTAGATCTCATCAAGAAATATAAAGCAAAATCTAGACAACAACTTCGATCGTTTACTAGAAAGTCTTACCAAATTTTGATTGCTTTGAAATTTTAACCCAAGATAAAAAAATATATATGAAATTTTTTTATAAAATTTTAGCTTCATCCAACAATCAAATACAAAATTGTTATTATTTGCATAAATCTACACAGAAAGATAAATTAAGCTTGAATCCAAATTTAATTATCCTATATCATTTTTAAAATCTTGTAACAAAGACATAACAACATTAGGAATAAAATAATCAAGATTATTAATGTTAAAATATATCTTCTTATACATAATTAAAATCATAGGCATGTCAAAAAAAATTGCCACTCTTGATCTTGCTCTTTTTTACATAGAAACTCAGTTTTTACCTATATTTTTTACACTTTTTTTCTCATCATTATTTTCTTTTTTCCACTTTCAACTTCAATTGAATTTTTTTCTCCTTTAGTTGAATTTGATTCATTTCTTTTATTCTTTCATTATGGCTTATGCTATTTTTATTTTTTAAACTTACAACCTTACATGGTTTATTTATCTCATTAAATTTGCTTCTTCTTCTCTTTTTTTTAGCTTTAATTGGTCTTGTTTAAGCTTTTAAAGCTCTCGTTTTGCCATCTGTATCCTCTAGTAACATTGTATAAAAATAGTAGCTAATAATAATTTCATATAAGCATGCCTTACTAACCATTTCCGTACATATTTTTGCACGATAACCACAACCTCATATTGTTGTATTACTATTTTCAGCTTCACTTTGCTTTTTTAGTTTTGATCGATCTTAATAAACTTATTTAGGTGCAATATTGCAAATACATATGTCCTTCCATTATTTTCAAGAGTCTACCTATTTTTAAATCCATCATGTTTGACTTTTCTATTAAATTACCAAAGTCTCACTAATAATAAATGTCTAGCATGCATATGAACAATATCATATAAAAACTTATCCATATACTTTCTAATTAAAAAAGAAACCAAAACATGTTTAGTTACTATAACATCACCACATCCATTCAACCATTAAAGTTTATAAGGTTTATCATACTTAATAGTATTTAGATTTAATTTCTTAACAAGAATAGTAATAACAATAGTAGCACAACTTCCATTATTAATAATCATAATACAGATCTTATTACCAATGTAATATCTATTATGGAAGATGTTCTCTATTTATTACTTCTTTATCAATTTCATAGCAATTTTCTAGTCATTATCATTTGAAAACTTCTTTTCATTATCTTTAAAATTATCGTCCATACTTTCATTATTTATTGTAGTTCTAATGGCATTTCAAATTTCTTTTTCCTATGACTAAGAACTCCTTGTCTTCTAATTATCTCATCAAACTTACTTATTAAAACCTCCATTATAGCTTTTATTCTATCTTTTTTTTACTCCATAATTCTCATCGTTTTGTGTTCAATACTTTTTAAAGACATTATTTATACCTGGAATAAAAGTTAGTAGCAAAGAAAATATTTCCTCATAAAACCTCACATGTTAACTCTCAAAATAAAACTTACTCATCTCGTGTTTTACACAATTTATTAGGCTTGTCATGGTCTCGTTACGCCTTTTATCACTATATTCCTATACTTTGATTCTTAAAAGTAACTTAACAATATATCAAACAATTAACCAAACTATGCATTGATTTATTTTATGTTTAAAGACTTAAGAATCGATAATTATTCAAACTTTCCAAAACAAAACTTGAGACAAAATCATGAGTAACAATGTAAATTTGTGCAAATATAATGATAAAAATAAATGCAAGAAATAAAAGCAAGAATTATTATTAAAAAACAATGAAAACTACAAAATTCAAAAAACTAAAAAAAAAATGATGCAAGAAATAAAAAAATTTAAAGGAATTGATGCAAGATAATTTTATTTTACCTAGATTTGTAAGAAATCAATCAAAACGACCAAGAAATTCCAAGACAAATTTTGATTAAATCCTAGTTCATGGAAGATCCAAAATTTTATGAATTGCTTCTCCAAGAATCCTTTCAAGATTTGCAATTTTGATGCTTTTTTTAATAGGTGTTGAATTTCTCAAGTCATAAAGATGAACACAATTTGTTATTTATATATAATTTTCAGCAACTCTAAGACTTTTTCCTTATAAAAAAACCTATTATTTCTTGCTTTAAAAAAAATGAAACACCATAAGCTTAATTAATAATTTTTTTTCCATTAGCTAAAACCCTATAGAGACAAAAACAAAGAAATACAAGAAAACAAATCCTAGATATGGTGCGATCTAAAGAAAACGCTAAAATTACTTATAATAATAAAAATTAAAGAGATATAACCTAAAATTAGTCATGCTCTGATACCAAACTGATGCAAAATTATCCCTTAGATTGCTCATTTGAGGTTTAAAGAAAGTTTGCAACTTGACTCAATTTAAATAAAACTCAAACTAATTAAAATAAGGTTTTAAATAATAATAATAAAAAAAATAACCTAAGATTATTTTTCACCATTTGCCACAAATGATAGTGAAAAATACTCAAGAAAAATAATTGTTGAAGAATCATTACTGAACAAAAGCCTGGTACCTTGTAAAATAAAAATTAATTTTTTATCAATTAATTTTTTTTGTTTGATATGGAAATCTTCTAAAAAATAGTAAGCCAAAAGTTGCCACATAAGTTCTGAATATCATTAAGGACTCCTTATAGTGAATGGAATCCATAACTCTTAAGAAAATAATATCTTTTTTATTTTCACACTTTGGTAGTAGATTCTAAGTATAAGTCCAGATAAATTAGTAGGTCTTATCATATATAATAAGAAATGTACATATATCTAGTTTCTAACACAATTAGAATTACATCCAAACTCCTTTTGTAGCTTCATTTATTACCTGAAAAGTAGATAAAAGTTTAAACCGATAAATTTGAACCTTTTTAACCCAAGCCTCTTAACTTAGCTCATTAAAATCCTTTTGGTTCCACTTCATTTTAGGCCTTATAATAGACCCAATGAATATTTCTAATGGATCCTTTTATGTCGTAACTAGGATCGTATCACTCAAACTACCTCAAATCAGACAAAAAAACCTCTTTTTTCGAACCAATTTATATTCAATAAAGCCCTTGATTAAATTCCTCTAATCCATTTAGTAGTTAATTTATTGAATTTTATTTTCAAATAGCTTCTCATATTTCATGTTTATTACAATTAATATTAGAGCTTAGCGAGTCATGATTGATTAAACCTGAATGTCATAATTATTGAAAACGACCGTAATATAAGACTAAAATGGATTTTGGAAGAACTAGTTCAATAATTACAAAATATGTTAGTCAAGGTCGATCAACTCATTAAAAATGAAGGGAATATTTCATTAGAATCTCCTTCTAAATCCCTTTAACTTTGGTTAATGGACATCATCGACACAAAATCAAACTACCTTGAGACAACCATATTCAATTAAGGCCAATGAAATTAGGTTTTCCTAGGTTAACAAGGAAAATCTATAATAAATTAAATTTGGGGCATCTATTTATAATGATCATATAGAAGTACTTATCAATCTAGTACAATTTTTTTTAGTTGAAAAAAAGCACTTAAGAGATCATACAACACCATTATAACATATCAAAGCAAACTTATGCAAAATGCATAATAGATACAAAATACATACATACCAAATAAGAAAGGAATTGGAATTAGAATTAAAAGGAGAGTGAGTGTATTTTAAACTCCATCTATATCATTAATTAAGCTTTCACCAGAAGAAAAATCAAAAGTTAGTAAACAAATACCACAAACCATTCAAAATACAAGGATAATGAATGTAGCTTATGATTTAAACCTTCCATTCATTAGTTGATACGAATTTCTGAACTAGACATTTTCGCTGATGAATAAGTCTTTTCTAATTAGGTTTCGAGTATATTTAATATCTTATGTTTCTTTACTAGAAAAAAAATTAAAGAAGGAAGGCTAAAAGGAATCTACCCTCACCTTAAGGGTAAGGTTTTTCGATAAACTTTTTTTTTTATATCAATTTCTATTTAATAAAATCCTTTATAAAATTCCATCATTTATTTAGTAGTTAATTTACCTTATTTTATTTTCAAATACCTTTTGATATTTCAGGTTTATTATAGAACAATCACAAAATAATAAATGTTATATACCTATAGACAAGCTTTGGAAAATATTGGAATAGAAAAGGATGCTGATATCTACAAAAAAAAAGAAAAAAAGAAAAAAAGGGTTAAATTTAAACTCCTAAAACCAACCAAGGCTATTATGAATTTAAAGAGGGCAATTCATCTATGCCATTAACCAATATAACCATTCTTTTAACAACATATTTTAACAATTATAATTATTATAAAGCAAAATTAATGAAACATCAGTATGGCTCCCTTTTTATACCATTCTGCTAATATTAAAATAATTTCCTAGAAAAATAAGGTTCGTATAGAACACCTGATTCGTGATTTGAAATAACAAATTATTTAATAATGAAGATATTTTCAAGTAATTTGTGCATCAACTAGACTAGATTTCTCTATTAATGATCTTAAAAATAGCACACCTCATACCAATATAGTGCAAAGGGTCAAAAATTAAGAAGATGGCAAGCTTGTTTTCAATTATCAAACTAACTTTTCGATATTATATAGTTAAACTCAACTTAATTTATATGGGTTAATTTGAAAACTCAGAATAAAAAATCTAATTCTAGTAATGTTTCTAATCGAATTAGATAAAATATTAATTTAATAAAATTTAGTTGAACCAATTATTAGTTTAATTATCGGATTTATTCGGCCAATCTCAATTCTAACACTGATTGAATCAACATCACAACATATATATATATAATTATAACGGTAGCGCCTACGCCAAGCTGTCAAAATCAGAGGCCCGAAACAACTTGTAAGAGAAGGCGAGCGGATAGCAGGAAACAAATTTAAAAAGAAGAAGAAGAAGACGACGCGTCAATAAAAGAGCAAGAGAATCAATACCTGACTCAGTGACTGACTCTACCTTTCAGCAAAGCAATTGAGCGCCAAAAGGCAATCTTTTTTTTTTTTTTGTTTGTACTCAGAATAAATAAATAAACAAGCAGTATTTAACCAATAATAAAATAAAATTTCCATTTCACTTTGTATATAAAAACGAAACCATACACAAACCGCCAACCTCCCAAAGCCAATAGCCATACCTCCCTAAACAAGTTTTCACTGCCAGAACCTCCCTGGTGAGTTACTCCAGTTCTTTTTCCTTAGAAAGTAGAAACCTTTATTGGGTTTAAGTTGTTGATTTTGTAAAAATGGTTTCTTTTGGGGAAAGTAAGTGTTTTTTCTTTTATTTCAGTTGGAATTTGAATTTTTGTTGACTTGTGAATGTATATTTAAATGCTTTTGATCAGATTTAATTATCTGATTAGCCGAAGACTGTTTCTTGGATATAAAGTGTGAATCTTTAGATTGTTAGATGCATAATTTTATTGTAATCTGATCATGGATTATTCATTTTGGGAAAATGGGGTTTGTTTTTGCTGGTTTGTTATCAGTTCTTCGTTCCTTTTCATTGCTTCAATAGTTTTTTTTGGCACGAGTTTAAGGTAATGCATGATGATGTTATGATATCGGTTGTTTTTTAAATTGATTTTTTAGTAAATATATCAAAATAATGTATATTTGATAAAATAAAATAAAATAAAAATAATTTCAAATAATTTTTTTTTTTAAAAAAACATGGCGTGAACGCGTAAACAAACAGGGTTTACTTTGAAAGTTGAATTCCTAGGCATAGCCTCTGCAATACTTCTGGAATGCCCTTCCTTTATACTTTTTTTTCTAATCTATTGTTATTGGCTTCTTTTAGTTCCAATAATGTGGGTCTTGTTTAGTTAGTTCATATGAATTTAATCTTGTATGATTGCGATTTTTCCTTAAGTGTTTCAGGTCCTTAAGAAACAATAACAAACTGGAAATGTTTCCCATGCATATGTTTATTTCTGTTGGAACTCAAATCCAGTTCTATTTTAAATTTAATAGCTTTGAAATTAAGATTTGATTACTTTAATAGAGAGGCTAGTTATTGAATATAAATTATAGATCTGTTGATTGGTTTCACTACTTCTGCTGCATCTTGATTGCAATTTGCTTGGTCATTGACATTTTGTTGAACATATCGACTGCATTATTTGGGGGACGGTTTTTTATCCAGGGAAAAGGTTTGCTTCTCTCTCGACGAGTCCTTTTTGTCAGTATAATAGTTTTTTCTATGTGTTATGGAGCATTTTTCTCCCAAATCTATTCCTTATGATGACTCACCCTCGTTAAATGCCTTTCTGCAAGTAGTATCATCATTTTGATTGCTTTGTTTGATTTTAGTCTTTTTTTTTGTTCTTGCCTTGTTGTCCCATATGAATTCAATGCCTTGCAATTATTTTTGTTATTGCTTACATGTTTGGTGAAAAAACATTCATGGGTGTATGCAACTGGGAAGTCAGCATGTCTTGCCCGTAGTAAGCATGTGAGGTGGGCTTGCATTTTACTGAATTAAGCGTCAGACATTTTTTTTTTATCTTTCTGGTGCATGTATGTGCTGTTTTGGTGAGGGATATCGCTCAATTCCTCTCAGATATGGTTTGTGTGTATATTTAAAGTTCTCCTTGTTCCAGTAAAAAAATCTGAATTGTGCATCGAATGTTTTCTTTCATTTTTCTTTTAATAGTGCATTGAAATGGAAGTATCTGCTTCAAACATATTGAAATGCGATGATGAGGAAAAGGCTTTGAAGGGCTTGCTTGAAGCATTTGGTTCTGAATTTTCTCTTGAACAAATAGCTTCTGCTTATTGCAAAGCAGGCCGAAATGCAGATTTTTCTGTTCAAATCCTGCTAGATATGGAGGGAAGTTCCCCTACCTCTTCAAGTCATTCATCCATTGGAGAGGCAATGGAGAATAAAAAATCTTCTGAGTCATCCAATGGTTATATTCCGAAGAAGAAGTGTGATGCAAATGAAAAGTTCAAAACTGTAAAGCAAAAATCGCATCCGGTATCTGGAGGAACTGTTTCAAGTGTTCTCGGTAAAAGTTACATTACATCCATGCCAGTGACCAATAACTCTTGTGTGGCAACCAAACCATTGAAATTGGATGCACAGGAGTTCCCGATGTCTGAACTCTGGGGAGAAGAACCCAAACAAATCCAATCAAAGCATGACCATATGCACAAGGATATGGAAGATTTTTTATTCAACATGCTAGGAGATGGCTTCCAGCTGGAAAGGGGCGTGATTCAACAAGTTCTTGGTAAACAATGCTTCATATCTTTATGATCTGTTGTGGTTGCTTCTTGTCCTCTCTGTCAATCATATTGATGAGAAACATGTTCCCTAATAAAGAGAATCTAAGATTTGCTGTTTCATAATTTCTACCTTGAAAAAAATATCTTGAATGAGTGGAATCTGTTTTAACTTGATGAAATTTTCTATAGTAAAATATGAGATCTACTCTGTATGATTATGTAACCTATTCTGTATAATTTCATAATTTACATAAAGTTTTAGTAAAATAAAAAATTAAATCTGACATGGGATGCAGGATTAGTTCTTGACTGATTTCATCCTGCATTACTAACTGTAAATGAACTAACTAGCAAGATCTCTAATCAGGTTTTATGTTGAATGTGCAGATGCATGTGGATATGATATGCAAAAGGTATGCATGATATCCTCTTTCATGATCAAGGACTATTTTGATTTTTTACCAAATCCCTCTTTTATACCAATGCAATCACAATTTTTTTCAAAACCAGATCTTGAATGCACTTGTTGCTAGTTAATTCAAGTTGCTTTTAAAGGCCAGACATGCTTTGGGTTGGCATTTCTTGCTTGCCAAGAATCAGAATTAGATACTTTTGGCAGTTCAGCACTATATATTAATTAACTGAGAGGACTGAAAGGCATCATTGACTCATGGTGACATAGAACAGAGGCCTTCACAAAGTAGGGTGGAGTTTTGAGCCAGAAGGCTTGGGCTTTAGTATGTTGAATTTGCGATTACATCCTGAAATCTTCAATAAACCCTAAAATTTGTGCAATTATTTAAGTGTTTTGCTATTTCAGACTTATAAGCCATTCTTTTAGTATGCTATCATGCCCACAAGTACGGCTACCTTATGAAAGTTTATGTAATTTTGAGGATCTTTATAGGGAGGGCATTATAAGTTGGAATGTATCTGGAGATGCCCAACGTTTCTCAAACTAACTACGTGAGTGTTACCAGCGTAGTCATGCTACAGCTTTGTTTCTGTTTAGTAGGATGTCTCTACCGGTGAAGTTTGCTCTTCCTCAATGGATTGATGTTTGAACATATCTGATGAACAAGGGTTAACCTTTTATAGTTAATGTGCCCAATGAAGTATTCATTAAGATACTGCATGTTTTAGTTTTGTTCTCAATTGATATGAATTTATCATCTACATTAGTAAGCACTTGTGAATTTTCCTTTCTTTTTGCACCTTTCAGAGCATGGAGGAACTGCTCAATCTGTCAGGAGTGATTTTGGACAAAAGTAACAAATATGTAGGTAGTTCCATTGGAAAGGTTAGCATGTTTAGAAAACTACTCTTTTATTGGAGATCATTGTACGTCCCATTTGATTTATATTTTACAGTGAAACTGCTAGTTGGTATTTGTTTTTAGTTAACTTGAGACTTTGAGAAATTAGGCGAAGTCAGTTGTTGGATAAATTTGTATTTTTTATACAGTTCACATCATCATCGTTGAAATTAAGGGTTTTTCTCCAATTTAAGGGCAGTAACAAGATTCTTAATATATATCCTTTTCCTCTTGCAATATTGTCTTACAGTTCACGGATGTACAGTCAAATTATGGAAGACCTTCATGTAAAAAAAAATTGCAATCGATGAGTTCCCATGGAGGGTATGATACTTGTAAATTTCTAGCAAGTTAAATAGTTAGCTTTTATTAAGCTATAGGCTACATTCTGTATAAATAGGGAAAGACAGCTTATCCTTATGATTTTTTTACATCATAATACATTTTTTTTTTGTTGTATTTTCACTACTGTGCAAATAGAATTTCAAATGCAAATCGGGGAGAATTACCTGGGCTGGGGAAAGAGAGAAACAACCTCCAGAACGAAGTTTTGACTGCACTTTTTAATGCTGCTGAGAGATCTGAGGAGTTATCTAGAAGAAAAACAAAGGCTGAACGGAGGTCGATGGTATATGGAGAGCCGGTGGCTGAACCTCTAACAGACTTTACCTTAGAGAACAAGGCTGATTCAGTGTACTCCCAGCAAGATTATGACAAAGGTAAGGACCTCTTTTGAAAGGAACTTCATTAACCAAGTATTTTTTTTTTAAAAAAGAAATTTAATAGGCTTGGATACTTTAGTAGCTCATTCGCAAGAAATTTGGGACTTGGAGTTCATATTTTGGTTTTTATGGACTAGATTTCATTTTGCTGCAGCTACATTTCTTTTTCATTCATCAAGAGCCGAGCAACACATTAGATCTGGTTTTGCTAGTCTCCGCCACCCCCTTCAACCAAAATAGAAAAAAACAAAGAAACTGAAACATTCTTGTATAAATTTGGGAACTTACGATTTCCTTTCATATATGTTCACTGTAGATTGAGTTAGAACTGTTTGATGGCCTGTTTATATTGTTTCCATCTGGGATATGGGATTAATGCACTGATTCAGTGACATGCACCATTCTTGCTTTCATATTTTATGGTGAATTGCCTTCTGAAATCTGAAAAGTGCTGTTGCTTGATGGTATCTAAGGGATGTGTCGAGCAAGAAGTTTGTGACAGGTTTTTTCCTGGTTGCTCTGGAATGTCATAAATAAATGGTCATGCTGCCCATTCCTGGGCCTAACATGGCAGCTTGTGATTCATGTTGCAAAATGAATCTGTTTTTTTCTTTTCTTGAAATATCACATTCTCAAATATCAATATGATGCACTTTGAAGAGGTCTCATTCACCACCGATACATTTTACTCTTTTCATCAGAAGAAACAATCTATGATGTTTATATGTTACTATGCTGGGGTTAGTAATAATCTATTTGACAAGTAATAAACTGCTTATGGGATGCTTCACTGGCTGCAAAAACTGTGTCTGATCATGTTGTGTGGAGCTTCATGGTTTTTGGGAAAGCATGTGTGAACTCTATGGACTAGGTTTTTTGTTAAAAAAAATATTGTTTTGTATATGGGCTAATTGAGTTTGTTGACTTTTTTCTGGTTGTCTATTTTATGCTCTTTCTTCTTGCCAAGTAGTATCATCGGTTGAAGATAAGGATGGAGAGGATAGTTACCAGCTTCTTCGTAAAGCTTGGAAGGAGTATCGGGCTACAATGAATGAATATTACAAAGCTGTAGGTTACTAATTATTATTATTATTATTATTAGTATTATGCTGCAAATAGTATAGTGGCCTTTATACCTGTGTGTGTAAATTTTCATTTCCGGCTGGTTAATGAAGGGAATCATTTTTTTTGTTGTGATTCTATAACAATTTTTTTTTTTTTTTAGTAACTTGATAAAAAATGTTTGCCCAGGTAAATTTATAGCTGCAGGCTTTTGCAATTTAATTGCCAGACTGGCTTTTTGCATAAGAAATCTGCAATATGGTTTGTATCAATTGCCTTTTTTGTCTGGTCATGATAAAATATGAATGTCCCTTGTCAGGGTGGTGATGCATTTGCCAAAGGAGATTATGAGCGAGCAAACAAACTTATGGATGAGGTATGGTTCTTGACTGTTGTCACAAAGAAGAAATCTGTTTATTAATCATGTTTTTGTTTGCACGGGCAACATGATCAGCACTTGAGATACAAATATGATTTTTTTTTTCTTGGATGATTACCAAGTAGTTGAACACAAGATCAAAACTAAATTGTGTCCAGTTGATATAGCTGGTCAACATAAGTATTGGTAGTATAATAGTCAAAATGAAAATGCTTACAAGTGGAACTGTCGTCTATGTATTTAAGCTGTGGGGTTTAACGGGATCTCAGTTATATCAATTTCAATTGTTAGGAGGCCATCGTTGGATAAAATAAGAAGTTAGTTGTAAATGTCCTTGGTATTTGCAGGGACTTTTTTTTCATGACAAGGCTCACGAGGTAGATGAAGAATCTACTCAGAAGATTTTTGAAAGCAAGTTAGTGACTATTATTATTATTTTTTTTCCATTTCTTGTAGTGTCTCTTTGGTTTTTCTATTCCCTTTGCATTGTAAATCTGTGTTCTTTCCTTGCTTTTTTCTAATCTCTTGGAAGTATTCATGAGCAGAAATGTTGAGACGCAAGACGAGATGTTGCTTGATCTACATGAATATGGCACGAAAGATGCAATACGTTCCTTGAGGAGTAATCTTCTCTTACTTTCAGGCATCCCATGTAAGCTATCATTGTGTTTTCTTTTCCCCTCATAATTTTCTCTCGTCGTGTATCTTATCTGGATATATTTTTTTTCATCAGCTTTCAAGTACCTCAAAGTCATCATTGAATCAAACAAGGAAGACGTTACGAAAGGGGATGTGACGAAAGGGGCTCGTAGAAGATTGGTAAGACTGCCTTAATTTAACCTTGGTCTTTTCTGTTAAGGATTCATTGAGGCTGAGATATTAGTGTGAAGAGAGTCTTTTGTTTGAGAGATTGAACCAAAAACGATACTTACGCCCACCAATGGGTGCTTAACCCAGCGGTAGTTCCCTGAAGAAGAGGGAGCTAATTCTCTTATTCAAGTTTTACTTATCATCCCAGGACCGAAAACAAAATCTATAGTTTCTTCCTCCCTTTTCTTTTGCAGATCATGAAGCTATTAGAGAAGGAATCAATCGAGTGGACTGAAGGAGATATTGGAACAATACTAATTCAACTGGATAATATCAACCCAAAGCGCTTGAGTTTCGCCAAAAAATAGCATGCAGCATGGAATCAATTTGGTTTCTTGAGCCACCATTTTTTGTGAGGATGACAATAACTTGATCATTTGTTGACAAGTTATCAAAACGTTGACCATGCAACCGTTATAAAGGAAGGAATGAGGAATTTTTTTTTGATGAATTCCTTGGAAGTAGTTTTAGCAATTGTTTTCTGTAATTCGGTGGCATAGTTTCTTGATTTTGGCTTCGTTCTTGAGGTGCTTGAAAACTCCCAATGGCATTGGAAAAAGGTTAACCACATCCTAACGAGTGTTTAGAATTGAACAAAAATTCAAGGAGGAAGAGGAGTGATGTTTGTCCGAAATTCTGGCATCAAGAAATCTGTGGCTTCAAAGGTTTTCTTTACCAAACTGAAAGCCACCAACCTCAAAGGAAATGTCACTGTAGCCCAACACGCCACCCAGTCTCTAATAAAATGCTTACACGTGTCCTCCACTATCCCACCCGGGACCCACAGAGTTCATCTCTAGAAATGGACAGTGACTGATTCTGCTGCATGAAATGCCATAAGAAAGCTCATGATCCCCCCAAATGTATTTTTTGGTCCCTTTAGATAGCAATTAATCCTACAGTTTTTCATTTTTTTTTTTTTGCTTCAGACGTTTTTGAGAGTGTAGTTGATTTTAAATTTTTTTATTTTAAATTAATTTTTTAATATTTTTGGATTGTTTTAATGTGTTAATATAAAAAAATTATTTTAATAAAATTATTTAAATATATTTTTAAGTAAAAAATACTTTAAAAATAATTTTTTCTGCACTTTGTAAGAGCCCTTCACCAATTCCTTTCTTATCTATATAAAAAAATTCTTTTTGTAGTTAGACGAACTTAAGAATGGTTGAAAAAAATTGAGTTACTTCAATTCTAATTAATTATTTTTATTAAAATAATATCAATTTATTTTAAAAAAAATTCTTAAAGTTTACACTACTAAAATTGAATCAAAACTTGATTAGATCAATTAAAATTAATGTTTTTTCATTCAATTTAAAATTATATCTAAATCAAATTACAAATCACAAATTTTCTTGCTCAATACCATAAGTTTAATAACTATGACTCTTTCTGGTCTATGCATCCTTCAAAGCATTTGTAAAAAGAGGAACTTCTTTTAAAAGGATTAAGTTCTAATTACCGATAGTTATTTATTTAATATAAATATTCAAACATTGGTTAGGACCTGGGATTTTATATTAGGAAACCTTTAGTATAAAGGGATGAAGTTGAAGATTGTTGAATCTTGTGGGGGTCAAAATATAGTTTGATAAAAAAGAAACCAATAAAATAGAAGAATATTAAAGAGAATCGAAACAGTGGGTTCTAGGTTTTGAAGAACTGTGTTTCTGTCGATAAGAAAAGGGAAAGGGCACTTGTCTTGTGTCTCTGCAAGTTTCTGTAAGTGTGGTTTCCGTCTGGGGTTATCAAAACAAGATGGGTGGGTCAGTGAAGGACGTGAAATCAAAGGCTGAACTTGATAACATAACCAAAAGTCGAGAAGCAGTGATCATTCACTTCTGGGCAACATGGTGTGATGCCTCAAAACAAATGGACCAAGTCTTTTCCCATCTCTGTACTGATTTCCCCAGGACCCATTTTCTCAGGGTATGTAATATGTATTTCTAATTCTATGTGGGTGTGTTTTTTTTATTATTATTGAATTTTTTATGTGGGTATTGTTTTGCAGGTTGAGGCAGAGGAGCAACCAGAGATATCAGAGGCCTTTGCAGTCTCTTCTGTGCCTTATTTTGTTTTCTTGAAGGTACCTTCCTTTTCTTTTAATGGTATGCTCTTTTGGTTGTCATTGATGCTTTGTTTTCATTAGGAATTATCCATTTTTTTTATTATCTTTGTTTAAAACTGGGAATCTAGGATTTAAGGGAATTGTAAGAAAAACATGTTTTGGTTGTGTTAATTTGGATTGTTTTGCTTTTATGATTCCGTTGCATGTCTGAATACTGGCTGATTTAAGAGATGAATCAACGTATTGAATTATGTAATTCGCATTTGCAAGTCATGATCTTAAGTGATACTTGAATGGACCAGCATGTGATGTCTTAGCTCACAGGTTTATTATATCTTATTTTATTCAGAACTAAATCCGTGAAGAATGCAAGTATGAAGTGTAAAAAAGAATAGTAGTGTCAAGTATTGTCGGGTTAAGAACGACTATCTAGCCATTTGTGAGATGCATGTGCTTTTGGTCTTAAGTATTGAGATGCTTTAATGTATCTCACAAATGATGAGATATGGTGGCTTTTTGCATTTTTTTGATGTGTTTATTGAGTGTTGTCCAATAATTCTCTTTAGAAAGATGCTAATTATTTTACACTCCTGTAAATTTTGGATTATGCTGTTTTGTGACAAGATTCATAGTTGGCCAAATGAATCAAAACTGCTTTATCACTCCCCGCTTATTTAATATTGTTTGTTGGGTTTGCAGCTTAGCATTGGATCATTTTTGAAACCCACCTGGCTAATCAGCTCACCAAACTTCTCAAAACCAAAACCATTCATTTTCAGAACCCACCCACCTGGCATAATCATGTATGGAACTTCTAAAAAAAAACCATTCTGAAATCTGTAAAACCGCTTGGGCTAGATTGAGTTGGGGCAAACTGTTCATCTAGCAAGTTGATGGATGTACAATTTCTATTCCTCAGCCATGCAAACCAGAGAAATTCTTGACTTGTAGCACATGCACTCAAGTCACTGTAAAGGGCCTAATCTCTTTGCTGTGTGCAAGCACACTAAGTACATCCACTAGTTAGCCATATAAAGCTTGAAGCTTTGAACCCAACAATTCGTTTTTTTCTGATCAATATTTAGAAATATGTTTAGACAAAGGAAGATATCACATCTGTCTGTGTGAGAGAGAGGGAGGGAGGAAAACTTTGGTAACCATATGAGACATAGGGTGACCTGATATCTGGTTAGTTTTGAGTCTGATTGCTGGCAGGTTCAGGGAGACTCAACTTGCTGTCCTGATTAACATATCCTTTTCTTCTTCAAATTACAGGGCTGTTCATTTAATAAATAAACACATGAAATTGCTTTGATTCAGTTTGAGTTGATTGGTCTGTTTTTTGAACATGGAACACCCCCATCTGCTAGATGACTCACAAATCACATTTGGAGTTTTGGACATAAATTCAGCTCAATGACAGCCTCGTTGTACAAAATACCTATTAGATAACTTCAAATAATAACTTTGGATAATTTACTATAACAATGTGGAGTGGCATTTGGTCACTCTATGTTATGTGTTGGTTGTGGTGTTGCCATCATCTTTGTGTTCTTAAGTGAAGAAAATGACCTGATAGTTTCAATTAGATATTCTATTTTTGCAAGATTTCACACATACACATGATTGTATATCAACCTATAAATGGATTACTTTTCTCATCCTTTGAAAACATTTTTTTCTCACTGTGAATACTGATCAGCCATTCTATGCATTTTCGTCATCAGGATGGCAAGGCAGTTGATACATTGGAAGGTGCAGATCCTTCCAGTTTGGCAAACAAAGTTGCTAAAGTTGCTGGCTCAGCTAACCCTGGAGAACCTGCAGCCCCTGCCAGCCTTGGAATGGCTGCTGGACCTGCTGTTCTTGAAACAGTCAAAGAGTTCACCAAAGAACATGGCTCCTTGCAACAAGCAAACCAAGTGCAACCTGGCCTCAGTGATGCATTAAAAAATCAATTGCAACAGTTGATTGGCTCTCATCCTGTCATGCTATTCATGAAAGGGAATGCTGAAGCGCCTAGGTGTGGGTTTAGCCGAAAAGTTGTTGATATTTTGAAGGGTGAAAATGTGAAATTTGGAACTTTTGATATCCTCTCCGACATTGAGGTTCGTGAGGGGTTGAAGTTGTTCTCGAACTGGCCCACGTTTCCTCCGCTCTACTGCAAGGGAGAGCTTCTTGGGGGATGTGACATCGTAATCGCAATGCATGAGAGTGGTGAATTAAAAGAAGTTTTCAGAGACCATGGAATTGATACTATTGGTTCCAGTGGGGCAAAAGTGAGTGGAAGTGAAAATGGAAAGGGTGGCATTGCACAATCCACTGGATTGAGTATGACCTTGACCTCCAGACTTGAAAGCCTGGTTAATTCAAACCCAGTTATGTTGTTTATGAAGGGAAAACCTACTGAACCAAAGTGTGGTTTCAGTGGGAAGGTAGTTGAAATCCTTCGAGAGGAAAAGGTGAAGTTTGAGACCTTTGATATTCTCACCGATGAAGAAGTCCGTCAGGGGCTTAAAGTTTATTCCAACTGGTCCAGTTACCCTCAACTGTACATCAAAGGTGAACTTATTGGTGGATCAGACATTGTGCTGGAGATGCAGAAAAGTGGGGAACTTCAAAAGGTTTTGATTGAGAAAGGTATTGTTCACAAGGAGACCATAGAAGAACGCTTAAAGAGCCTGATTACTTCTTCACCAGTGATGCTCTTCATGAAGGGTACCCCAGATGCCCCCAGATGTGGTTTCAGTTCCAAAGTTGTAAATGCCCTGAAGGAGGAGGGTGTAAGTTTTGAATCCTTTGACATTTTATCAGATGAGGAAGTGAGGCAGGGACTAAAGGTCTTCTCAAACTGGCCAACCTTTCCTCAGCTTTATTACAAAGGTGAGCTAATAGGTGGTTGTGATATTATAATGGAGCTGCGAGACAACGGAGAACTGCAATCTACCCTATCCGAGTAGGGTTGACATCAATTCTTTCAAATAATGCCAGGCAAATCTAAACTTTGTTTTCCAGTCATGTTAGCGGTGTCTGTGTCTGTTGGTGTTATACTTGAGTGACGAGCATGAAATTTGCGCAATGTACTTTCTCATCAATGTCCTGATGCCTTGCATGGTTTTCTGATGGATAATTAAGCTATATTATGAAAGATTTGCGTGCTACGTGGTTCAAATAGTATTAAGTATGTTTTGGATTGCTTTTACAATGGATGAATTATAGGTTTTTCCTTCGCGCAGTGTTATTGCTATGTGTCAGTGCATGCAACATGCAATATTTTTCCCGTTTCTTATCATGGTGAAGGGATATTTATCTTTTTCACATGCACCCTGGGTTGATCTTTCTGTCTATTACTCGTTAAATGCAGTCTTAATGTGGTAAATCCTGATAGTCAGAGTTCACAGATAAAGGGATAGATTGGTCGAACAGAAGGGGACATTACAGTGTACCCTAACAAAAACCTCAAGGTGGTTTTGGGTTCACAATACGTGCTTCACTGCTTGGCCAAGGCATGTACATGCTTTCCTTTCCTTGCCAGATGAAAGACGATTTCATCTCGCGGCCAAATTGCAAGTTCAACTGAAAAATCAAATACGGACAAATTTCCTTCATGTTGGTCCTCAAACTAGAAAAACTTTTCCCAAGTCAACCAGATGCTCTGCACTTTGAATGTTGATCCTCGTAACATTCATTGTGGACAAATGGATTGCACTGGCCTATCACTTTGAATGTTGTTCAACTTCACAAAAGCACACCCCTGGTTATTTCCTCTGTAAACAGGGCATCAATTGTCCATTTAACTCCTTATAACAAAATTGTGGCTCTTAATAGCAGTGTCCTCTTCTATTATTAATTTTAAATTAATTGTGGGAATACACTCGCTTCTTTCAAATAAGCAAATCACAAGTGTCTACATTTTTTTCAACTCGTTATGGATTCTAAGTCTGCGTCTTCTGGAGTAGTTTTTACTCTGCAAAACGTAGGAGATTTGCGGGCAGGAGTGAAGTTCTGTTTGCTTTCGTGGAAATGCAATTGGGGTCTTTCGCTTATATAAGTTGTGTTTGACATGGTCAGATCCTTTGGTAAGAGCATGGATTGCACCAGAAACTTGGACAAATTAAATGTTGATACAACGATTGGTTCTTTGATTTTTCTTTTCCTTCTTTCGTGGCGAAAGTTGACAAAGGTTTGTAAGATGTTGAATGGAAGCGGAAAATTAAGAAATCGACTTATTTCACATTAAACTTCTATTTGCAAGCATTAAAAAAAATTAGAGTTTGTTGTTATGTATTTGTGTTTGATTTAGTTGAAATGAATTGACTGTTTAGGTTGAATTTATAGTTTGTTGAATTAATAATAAATAAGTTATGAATACCATTAATTAGTGTTGATTTGATATAATTGAACATGAAAATAAATAAATTTAATTATGAATTAATTATCTCAATTAGTTGTGTGTTGCATTTAATTTTGAATAAGTTGCCAACTTAAGAATTTTTTTTGGATTGTTGGAATCAACTAATAACTAATCAAATATGTTTAATGATTTTACGCAATAGAGTATGAATGCAATAGAATTATGATGAATTACATGTTGCATTGAATTGTTAATAAGTTATAGAATTTGATATATTTTTTAATTATTTTAATTTGCAATGAATTTGAGTTTGATTTAATACAATTAATCATGAAAATGTCAATTAGATTTAATATCATGCATTATATTTCATTTTGGCCAAGCATGCTTTTGCATTAGATTTTAGGAATTTAATTGAATGTGCTATGAATTTTGCTAATTAGGATTAAAGTATTGTAATTTAGTTAAAATTATGTCCAATTGACTAAAATCCAATTTGTTTTTTTTCTCTCTCTTATAAAATATCTAATAACAAAGATATATTACCGATGATAGAACACACACACACACACACACACACACACACATATATATATAGTATTAAATAAACAGGCAGGATATATATATATAGATATATATATATATAGTATCAGATAGACATGCAGACATAAAAAATAGGGTAGCAAAAATTGAATCTAAACCTACAAGATATCATCGATATTGTGCTCGACATTTTGTTAATAATTTCAATCATAAATTCAAAGACCCAACTATAAAAGAAAGATTTGATGAGGATGTTTTCTGAACCTTCAAAATACAAATTTGATTTGGGGTACGAAAGAAGTACAAGTTGAATTCAACATATCAAGAATGGCTTAAACGAGAATTTAAAGAGTTTGATTATTGGGATTCTTTGCATGTTTTTTTAAGGAGAACTAAAATTTTGGCATAGTTCCTATATAGGAAAAATTTTGTAAAAACTAGAAAATTTTTCACTCTTTAAAATCATTAATTAAATTAAATGTAGATTAATAAGCTAAATAATAAATCTCATAAGACCTATTTTTTATCAAATTTAGTTGCAGAGAAATTTGTTGTTAGAATTTTCATGGAATAATTGGGATGGCTAATTGTTATTCTAAACTACGATATTTAATTAATATCATTATCTAAAAACATGACTTCAATTATATGTCATGTTTATGAACCGTGACATCAATTAAATATTGATATTTTGAATCATGATATCCAAACGCATGTTAATTCATCAAAACTTTTAACTATGGTGTTAATTCAACATTTTTTATTAAAAAAGTTATATACTAATTGTCTAATTTATCCTTGAGATGGAGCTACTAGACAACCCGGGTCGTGACCTAACATAAGTGTTTACCTTGAAATTTTTGTAAGTAGTGAAATGAACCGGTGTCCAATAGTCTTTACAAGTACCCCTTTTTGAGAATGGCACACCAATTGATTCTGAGTTGTGGAACACATTATGGTGTTGTTGACTAAGAATTTGCTAAGCATAACAAATTGCAAATTAGTATTTGAAAGTATAAATCTAATATTTTTGCATATAAGAATTATTGAAGCTTTTTTTTAAATCATATATATTTAACTTACATGATACATTGTTCGATCCACAAGACACGATAGAGTATGATAAAGTAGGTATGAAAAGCCTTTGTGGAGTCAAACAAGAGATAAAATTGTTGTTTCCAGTTACCTTTCCTTTGATAGAACACATTAGCGTGGAAAGCATATGTTTTTTATTATAAGACCATTTCAACCTAAAAATTTAAGCTGTTAGGTGATGTCCTATGATATAATTTATATTATTCTCTAACATACCCTCTTAAATGAAAGTCATTTAGGCTTGAAACTTGCACAACCTTATTTTACCTTATACTTAATTTTTATCAAATAAATAGAGATGGTGAGATTCGAACTCATGATTGCTTGATCATCAAGACTCTAATATCATGTCATAGAATCATCTTAACCTAAAAACTTAAATTGTTAGGTAAAGTTTTGGGATATAATTTATATTACTATCTATCACTTCTTCAGCTACATTGCCTAAAAATTCAAAATCCATCTCACCATGGATTGGCCCATCAAAACTTTTAACTATGGTGTTAATTCAACATTTTTTATTAAAAAAGTTATAATTGTCCAATTTATCCTTGAGATGGAGCTACTAGATAACCCGGGTCGTGACCTAACATAAGTGTTCACCTGAGAAGGTAGCTTCACAAATGTTGAGACATGTTTGAGAATCTCAGACATCATACGAGGAACCAAATGAATTGATGATCAGTAAGTGGAAAGGGATATATATATTGGACTTTCATGATATGTAGCGACGGTGCCAGCCGAGTTGCCTGACACTAGCTTAATTTGCATTTCAATTCTGCCAATTAGGTACTCGTTACTGGATTGGAAGTGGAAAACAGAAGCTTTGTCAAGAGATAGTGTGAGAAGTTAGCAACCATTCAGAATCTTGGCACGTTGATCACCTCACTTCGTGTCCAAGTCTTGGAAGAAATGGCCACCCTTGAGGTTCCCACCAGAGAAGCAAGTAAGAGAGCAAACAAAAGCATTGAGGAAAGCTTACTCGAACAAGAGTGTTGTCTTTCCTTTTTCCGTTGGAGATGTTGTGTTAGCTAGAGATGATGAGAGAGGTAGGTGTGTGTTGTGATTTTTGAAAATTGAGCTTAGGCCCCTTGCATGGTTTCTTTCACAAGCAGCAATACACTCTGTAAATGTTGGTAGCTTCCAGGAGAGTAATTATCTTACGACTTAAATTTGTGTGAAGAAGAAATCTTATCTTCAAACCAGAAAGTATAGAGAGAATTTACTTTGTGGAAAAAAAGAAAAAAATAATGCAGCAAAGTTCCCCCATTCATAATTGTTAAATCCAACCTAGTTGTACAACAAAAAACTCAGTGAACTAGACCCGTGCATGCCAAGTTTCAAGGTAAATTTCATTCCCAATTCTCGAGCAAAATCTGATTACAAATGTTGAAACGTGGCCACAACAGGCAGGCTGATGACATGCCCGTTTTGAACAGAGACGATTAACAAGTTCAATTGCTTTGACCTTCCACTCCAGTTGGAAAAGGAAATGTTTCAGATATTAAGTTCTTGATGAACTAAAAGGGAAACAACAAATCCCAAGCAGCACTTCAGTTAATGCATGCATGTAAAAAATATTTGCCGCTTGCCTTCGTTCAAGGACGTAAAGCTGCGGCTAAATTACACAGACCAACATGCAAATAAAACTCATCACTGTTTGGAACAATTTCATATGGACAACATGAATCAATTGCTGAGGAATAATCTTTGATATTTGAACCACCGATTGCTTCAACGCAACTAAACAAACAAAATGGATTGTTACAACAGTTGCGTGGTTCTCTCAGGGCAAAAAAGAAGAAGAAAAGGCTTGGTTTGAATAAGCAAGTTATGGTGGTTCTCAATGGAATAACACCAAGGTTTTAGGTTTACTACTGCATCATGCTAAGGATTTTCTTTGTTTCTTCGTCCTCATTTATATTGTAAGTTTTCATGCCGTCCAAAAGTCTATGCACTTCCTTCCCGGCTCTTATATTTGCCTTCAAAACAGCATGATACATTTCCCTGTTCACGGGGATGACAGTCTTCAATGAAGACACAAAAGCTTCTGCATCTTCAGCACTGCCTTCATCACCAAGCCAACTCAATATGCCATTGATCACTCTTTGATTTGGCTTCCATCCTTTATTTTCCACGTATAGGCAGAGGGCAGCCTTCATACAGCTGAAAGCTTTTGCTACCTCGCTTTTGTCAAAGAATCCTGCAGCAACAATGCCCCAGCTGTTAGGGAGAGTCATCTTTCCTTTCTCAGTCAAGTTCTCAAGCAGTGCTTTTGCTTTCTCACACAAGCCTTTCCTGGAGTACCCAATAATAAGGGTATTCGGTACCCGAGCATCATAAAAATTGCCAGATGATTCCCACTCTTTAAGCACTTTCTCAGCTTCTTCAAATTCACTAAGCTTCAGTAGAGATTCCATCATGATGATATAATCCTTGTTTATATGCCTCTCACAAGCAGATTTCTCCAGATCCCATAATCTCAAAACCTCAGTCTTATTTCCTAGCTTAGCATAGAGTGAAATCAGATGATTGTAGCCAGTTCCATCTTTCTTATCAAGCCTTGCTTCTGATTTTTTCAGGGTATCAATGGCCTTATCTGTAAGGTCACCTATTATGTAAAAATTAGCAGCCACAGCATATGTGTTCCAGTCCATGACAATGTCTGGTTGGTGCTCCATCTCATTCAAAATCTTTTCCATTCCCTCAAGGTCATCCCTAGCACCAAAGGAATTGATGCAGAGTCTGTAGCTGAAGTTATCAGGTAAAACATTGTTCTCCTTCATCTCATTTAGGACCTGAGGAACCTTCTCATGCTGGCCAACATTTGTGTAGAGGCACATAATGTCATTGTAAGTGAGAGATGATTTGGCAAAGCCCATCTCCTTCATTTTCTGCAAATGTAAGATGGACTTGTCAGTTTCACGCTGCCGAACATAACAATTCAGAAGCGCACCATATGTCTTTTCATTTTTATCTTGGTCCCTCAGGTTATGGAAATAGTTCTCAGCAGAAACAAACCCGTGAACTCTACCAATCAAATCCAATTGAACAGCATGTTCACTTGGTGAGAATATGCAAATATCCTTTTTATGCATCCATTCAGACACCTGCACCCACAAATTTCCACAAACTAAGAGGCAATACAATAAAAGAATTTATCACTTGAACAAAGATCAACCCTACAGAAATTCTAAAGGATAGCAAATTTTATTAAAAAAATCATTGGCAGCCAAAATTTATAAAGATAGCATCTTTTATCCAAAAAAGGAAAAAAAAAACATTTATATGTTTTTTCATAAAGAAAGATAGATACATTCAAAAGCCAACAATCAATCACAGAGCATGCTTGTAATGCACTTAAGGTCAAAATCCACACCTAGCCTAACATTTTCCCCGTAAAAACTCATTCTGATGCAAAATTACAACATTTCATTTACCTTTAAAGTTCAACCTTCATTTCTGTTCCTTTCCTACAATTTCCCAGCAACCAAACAAAACCCAAATCAACAAAATACAAAAGAAACAAGGAAAACCTGAAAATAAAAGAGAAAAAAAAAACCTGAAGGGCGTGAGAGAACCGCTTTCGCTTACGAAGATCATGGATAATGCGTTGAAGCTCAGCAACCCTGACCTTGTTTCCACTTTGGACCCAACTGTCAAGCTCAGGCTCCAGACTTGGGGTACTTCCTAAAGGACTGATTTTTGAGTACAAGGTAGCTTTATTAGCTTTGTTAGTGTAGTAAGATCTTGTAATGATTGTATTTTGATTTTGGATTAGGGTTTTAGAGATTAGCTTTGTGTTCATTGTTGGGATTTTGCAGGACGACAGAAACAGGGAATATTTTTTTCAAGTGAGAAAGGACAGGAAACGCTGCTGTTCATTGCCGGTGGGGGTTTAAGAGAAATGGGTCTTAGAACTTGGATGGGCTTTCTTGGGCTTGTTTGTTTTGGAGCTTTTCTTCTTTGACCCATTTCTCTTGAAGCCCAATGTAAAGTTAGGTTCTACACGGAAGTGTTTGTTTCATATAAATTTGTAGAAGCCTGATATTGAAGTAGGATTCAAAATTAATTTCTAATATAAGAGAAGAAGCCTTTGGTTTTAAGGATATATTTTCTAGTATTATAAAATTTATGTATTTAATAAAATTAATTGAAAAATATATGAATTGACAAGTCATAAAAATATTTGTCAACATTGATTAAAGACTAAAGCATAAAGTTAATCTCTTATGGGAAGTAAAAGATTGATGCACATGCAAACAATTTATCTCAATTGTTTTTTTTTATACATTTTTTTTATTTATCTTGGAGGTTTACTATGATTGTTAAGTAAATATGATTATTGGTCTTATAAATGCATCACTCAAATATAATTGATCCATCTAGAATTTAAGAAGAAAAAATTTAATATAAATTAAAACAATCCTTTTGAGGTATTATAAAATCATCGAACCATAAAAAAAAAATCAATTTTTATTTTAAAAAAATTGCTAAACCAAAACATTGAAAAAATGACAAAGATAAAATTAATTAAAAATTGAATTTAAAAAATTTAATTATGTAAAAAAAGGCTAGGCCTACGCGAGTAAATTGAAAAGGCATGGGTGCACCTAGCATTCATTTCCTCTTTTTTGAAAAAAAAAAAAAGATGATTGTCATTCGTGGAAGAATTCTTTTAATAGAACAAGTGACAAATCGCCTGCCTTGGCAAACAATGTGTCATCGTCATGCCACTTCTCAGTTACTAAACATACTAAAAAATTAGGGTTTGAGTTTTGAGACCCCAAATCTCTGGATTTTAACTTGTTTTCATCCAAAATTACCCCTAAAAATATCATATGAGCTTTAATAAACCTATTATCAATCCCAAAACAACATAGAATCATTTAAAAAATTGAAAATCAAAATGAAAAATAAAAAACCCTTTACAAGCCCCCAACTACTTTTTTCAACATGGTTAAACCACCCAACCATCTTCATTGAATTCTTTTTTCTAAGAGGAATACATTGATGTCAAGATAACAGTAGTTGAAATGTGAATGATTGAGCACTTTATATCTTCTCTCCTTTTTTTTCATAGACTTTTTCTCTTCCTCAATCTCAAGGGATTGAAACGTTAACGTTTAGGATTAGCATGCAGAAACTTAATGCATTGCAGCCCAAAAATGCCAAAATGAAAACTTTAGGGATCAAACTAATTTCTTTCCAAGTACTTTGAGCAAGTAAAAATAAAAATGGATGAGTTTTTTGTGTTAATTTTGGTCATTCTTTCAATTTTTTAAAAATATAAGTTAAAATTATATTTTATAATATTGATCTTTAATTTACCATGGTAATATTCTATGACACATATATCAGCTATGCTAGAGTATGCAAATTGAAACAAATTTCAAAATATAAAACCATGGAAACATAACTCAAGATGCATGATGAGATTAAAATCAAGTAAAGTTTAATGATTGAAGTGTAAAAAACAAGAATTTCAAGGATCTAAAAAGAATAATTGGCTATAAACCGTAATGTAAACAATATAGTAACGACAAAAGTCCAATAATTATACTGTATAATGTATAATTTTGCAGTAACATGATTAATACAAAAGAAGAAGAAGAAGAAGAAGAAGAAGGAGTAAACTGGCAATGGTTTTACCAGCTAACCTAACATGTCTTTTTTTCTTCGTCTTTCTCTCTTGGTTTGCCATTTCGCTCTCAAAGGAGAAAAGCTGATGAACTGGTTCATCGTGAGAAATTTAGCATGCAAGGATTTGAAAGTCAAGATGAAGCTTTTGACTTGTTCTATTTATTTTGTTGGCGCATTAGGAAAATGGAGAGAAAAGGAAGGTTTTACGTATGAAATCTCCATAATTTCTGGTTCTTGTCAATTCGGTGTTGTTTGAAGGGCGCCTTTCAAGCGCTGGGCGCGAAGCTTTTGGAGCAAGTCGCTTTTCAGGTTTCGAGGGGGCAATGTCCAGTCACTTAAACCTAATTCAAAGGCCCTCTGTTTTGTTGTCTGCATGAAATTCATTTCTCCTCTTGTTATTATCTTTTAAAAAAACTGTTATTTTTTCTATTTAATTATTCTTTTTCTTTTTTGTGATTTACACACATACAATTAGTTTCTTAAATAAATTATAGAATCATAACCGATAATTTTTGTAAATTATTAAAATACAAGTTCAAAAAATTATATAGTTTAGTAGATTTGAATGGATATTATTAAAATATCCATACAAGGTTTTCAAAATTAAATTTTATAATTATTTTTTATTTTCTTTTCTTTTAAGTTATATCATTTGTATGATTTTACTCGCGGGGTTTGGCGGACTTACTTGGTTTATTGGTCTTTTTGGATCTTTTTTGTTAATTGATTTTTTTTAATTTTATCCTTTAACATTTAAATGGTTGAAAATTAAAAATCATGATTATTTTTTATTTGCTTTTATAGAGTTGTCTTAGCCTTATAACGTAGATCACAAGTTTGACATGTTATCTCGAGTTCACACAAGTTATTTTTTTCATTGTTTTTAAAAAAATTCAAATTTTCAGTGTTGGGTTCTTTAAAAATTGAGCTGCATAATTTTTTTCTTACAACAGGTATTCTTTTTATGCACGTCATTATGATAACTTTTTTATAAAAATTCAATCCTCTTACTATTATTTCTCCTTTTTTAATCATAGATTTTAACGAAAACAACTTATTGTACTTAGTCAGATCTATAATCTGATTCTCAATTTAAAAAAAAAAACACGCTAGCAACATCTTAATATTTTATTAACTTTAAAAAGGATGGTATCAACAAAATTGATTGTTAAAAAAGACCTGAAAAAAATATAAGTTAATTCAATCTTTTAAACTTGTGACCCAAAAAGTTAACAAAATCTCTATCAATAAAATGACGAGGGATAAAACAAATAAATAAAAAATATTCTAAAAAAAAGGTTAAAAATAAAAAATTAACAATAAAAAAAATAATGACTGAATTTGAATTAAAAATAAAAAATTAACAATAAAAAAAAATAATGACTGAATTTGAACTAAAATATTGAGAGATGCAATTAAAAAAAATTATATTAAGAGAGTGAAAACAAATATTAAAGGATGCAATTGAAAAAAAAAATCCAATGAAGAGAATGATATAAAATATTGAGGGATGCAATTGAAAAGATAATCTAACTAAGAGAATAATTTTTTTAAAAAATCAAAATCAAAAGAATTTAGACCAAATCTGAAAGCTACAAAAACCAATATTGTATGGATAATCTAAAATAAAAAAAATAACAATAAAAAAAATAGAGACCAAAAAAAAAAAAAAATCAAAGGGCTACTTTGAAAATGTGTGGGGGTTGGCTTTAAAACCAAGAAAGAGAGAGGAAAGAAGAAAGGAATAAAATAAACAGTCATCGACACAAAACTTGATGTATTTTTGCCATATGGAAACCATAGTTTAGCCGCCAAATTGCGTTGTACAAAAACTACAGGAAAACTCATGCGCATCAGCGTCAACCCCATGCAAAGCTGTCTTTTTTAAATTTAAAAATATTTATTTATGCAAAATATCAAACTACCCCTGACCATACTTGATAACTATAAGAAAACTCAAAGTAAGAAGATAAAAACACCTCTTCACCCAAGGTAAAGAGAATTCTAATCAAGGGTTTTATGGTAATTTAACTATACGAATAAAATAAAATAAAAGGTCAAAACTAACCCTACTAGCCAAGGCATATGTTTTTGCCTCTGAAGGTATATTAGTAATTTTATTATTCAATAAACAACATAAATATTGTTATACTCCATATTCAAAGGCCATTTATGCAATGTTAATAAAGGCAAAATTATCATTTTACTATTTTAATTCAAGTGTCAATGAATCTATAGTTATAGTTAAAATTGCACACTTAATGTGTGTTTGGCATTGCGTTTTAAAAGTGTTTTTTAAAAAATTTAAAATTTTTTTCTTTGAATTAATATATTTTTTATGTTTTCAAATCATTTTAATATGTTAATCTCAAAAATAATTTTTAAAAATTAAAAAAATATATTATTTACATATTTATTTGAATGAAAAGTACTTTGAAAAACAACCGCAGCCACTCCCAAACACAAACTATTCTTTTTAGTTTTTTTTAATGTTGCAAAAATTTAGAGTTGCAATGTTTATACAATATTATATATATATTATACCACTTGTTATTGCTTTTTTTTCTCTTTTTTATATAATTTACTTTATATAGATAATTATAATTTTATAATAAAAGTAATGTCTCACTTTGTGTAGGCACATACTTTCCCTTGGTATTTTGTGTTTGGGCTTTTATATGTATTTAATATTATGATGTAGGATATTTTAAAAAAATATTTTTTATTTATAAATATATTAAAATAAATTTTTTTTAGTGTTTTCTTATATCAACATTTATAAATATATTAAAATAATTTTTTTTAGTGTTTTCTTATATCAACGTATTAAAATGATTAAAAAAATATTAATTTTTTTCAAGGTAAACAATCTCAAATGCAAGTAAAAACACGATATCAAAGTGCCACTAAATTTAAAAATCCTTTTAAAAACCTTGTAAAATCATCCGATCATTTATTTTGTAGTTCGTAAGATAAGTTGAATTTAGGTGCTCTCATTATTAATTAATGGTTACACATTAATTAATTAAGGAAAGACACTTTGAATATAAATTAGAAAAGTTGTCAAAAAACAAAACAGAACCGGACAAAAACATTAAAGAAAAAATCCACCATAAACACAAATATTTGTTTTTTTTTCTCTCTTTGCTTTCAATTGTTAATAATTTAGCTACACATTAAGGAAGGAGCTTATGAGAAGAGACCCACGTAGGCCATTGCTAGATATATGACCTTAGCATAGCCTCCTAGTTTTGTTCTGGTGGCTTCCCATGTCTTGAGTAAGGCAATCCAACAACTTCATTTCTAGAGCTTTGAATTGGGCTATTTGGATTTCTAGTTCCATTTTCTCTCTTCTAAGGTTCTTGTTCTCCTCCATGAGTATCAAACGATTAGTTTCTTCCATGGCAAGTGTTGCACTCTCTCGATTAGAAGCCTCTAAATATGCCGGAAACGTGCTAGGCTCACATTTCTTTCGAGTGATCTCAACCAGCATGTGCCTCCTCCCTCTCAAGAACTTCTCATGCTTGAATTCCCATTGCTTCGATGATGTTTTCTTGAATCCCTGCCTTTTAATTTATATTTTTAGAATCACTATAAAAAATCGAAAAACAATGAGACTTGAGCGTAGCTGTGTATATGCGCACAAGATGCAATCATATCACCGACTCCAAACAGCAAGGTAATGTCTAGTTACTGTCAGTTGATGGAAGAGACGTTGGAATAGGGAGAATACATCCTGTATATTCCAAAATTATCACATAAATAATTTCATTTTCATATCTTTGTCTTCATCCATTCGTACTTAAATATGTTTTTTATGTATTTTTTATCCTAAGATGTCAACCTAACGCAATCCATGTGAATCCACAGTAGCTTGTTTGAGGGGGTGAGGGAGAGGGTGTCATTGTTACACTTTGTGATCTTGACATTATCTTGCTTCATCTGAAATTCTAACATTTCCTATCCTCGACAGATTAAAAACTCGACAAAAACTTGCCACTCTACTAATTGCCTAGTAATAAAAACCATCGTTGTCATCAAGATCAAGAATTTTGTAAGATTTGAAAGGTTCTGCCTCATGCGTACATGGATTATAAAAACAGTATGACAGCAGCTTGTGGTGCTTGCTTACATGAATTGAAGTCCAGGTTTGCTCCCTGAAAAAGTCATCGCTTAAGGCGATACGCAGTGTGATTATTTTGACACTTGTGGATCAGAAATCTCAGGTTTTGACTCAGTATTTCTTTTTTTAATGCATTTTCTTTATCGTGACTGAATATGTAAGGAATCAAGATATCTTCATCCATATCAAAACATTCTTGAATAAATTGTAGCTCACCCACCCACATGATAAAACAGTGCATGCTCCATATTTTATAGTTATACAACAATAGTAAATTTAGTACGTGGTAGTCCATTTTTTACCGTATACTTTTAGAACTCAGTATTTCTTAAGCAGTCAAAGATGAATAATCTATATCACCTCTGATCATGGAAATTTATATTCTTCATCAAACAATTCTTAACTTGGATTAGATCATGCAGAAGAAGGAGATCATAAATAGTATTCTACTAATTAATTTCCTGTTAGCTTGTGTTTAAAGGAATGTTTCTGAGTATATTATATTTAGTGATCAACATAAATAAATAAATAAAAATCGAAAAAACAGGAGAGCTTTCGGCATTTGATGATAAAGGTAGCATCGAATGTTTAAAAGATGAAAGCATGTATATAACGATAACTCACATAGGTGTTAAGCTGACGAATGAAGCTGGAGAAGTTGTTGTGCTTGAAGTATCTGGGTAAAGTGAGCTCTGAGAACTCAGCTGGAGACCATACTATAAACCCATCTCCGTCTGCATTCCAAGAAACAATTCTCTTGCCATGAGGATGATCGACAACTCCATCTGCACGACCTTCTTCTATCAAGTCATAGGTCTTGGATAAAAATGGAGCAGGACATTTTGTCTTCGGAGACTTGATGTTGCTTGAAGAACTGATCTTGCTTGTTGCGCCTGGATCAAGCTGCAGTAAATTGGCTGCCATGTTTTGGCTCAGCTAGATTTATGGAATCCGAGAGGTTTCTTATTAAATGGGGAGGCTTAATTTCTACTTGTAATATATATCATGATCAACACCCTCCAGGAAACCACCCTGGAAGGTGGACTGTTTCTTTTCCTATTATTTCTTTTAGATTTTTTTAGTCTTTTCTTACCTTTTTGTTTTCTTTAGGTGCATGCAACCTTCTTATATCGGAAGGCAACCATTCTTGGAGATCCCCTTCCTGTTACTTTGCTCTCAATTTCTTCCAAAAAAATAATAGTAGCAAGAATTTATGTCACTCGTTTTCTACATTGTAGACGTTACCCCTTCAAAAGTCAGTACATATATTCTGCTTTGAAAAAATAAATAAAAATAAATAAAAACATTGTGTAGCCAAACGATTGGAGTGGCCAAACTATAGTCTATACGGTGGAAATTCCAGCCTCTCTTTTTCTCCCCTTATAAAACAAAAAACAAAAGCCAAGTACTTTCACTTACTTGAACCTAATTTCTCCCATTCAGAGAGTAGCCCATAGATTTCATTCTACGGAGCTGTGCTGTGGGGCTTTCGCAATTTTTTTTCAAGAAAAGACAAAAGAAATAGGTTTCTGATTCTATTGATTGAAGAACGGATTCTACAATACTAATCAGATGGATAGCATTGGACGGATATGATTGGGGTGAATTAATTACCAATTATCATTAAGGTCAACCTACAAAACCAAAAGAAGGGCAGGGAACTTTGACCCTTCTTGGGAAGTGTCTGGCGAGCTTCTTTGTCTGCCTAATGCCATTATTGAATTGTAGGAGTTCATTGCATGATTGTAATCCCTTCATCCATCCAATCCCAATATCGAGAAACCATAGGATGCGACTAAAAAGTTTATATCAAGAGGCTGGTTGGTGATGTGTTTTGTACTGATGTTTTTCTTAAATGTTTTTTAATTATAAAATATATTTTTTCAATATTATTTTATCTTTAATATCATATATTAGAATTACTTAAAAGAATATAAAATGTTTTTTGAATTGAAAAAAAAATTATGGTAACTAATTTGGGTTGAAAGAAATAATATTCTTATAAATCTCATAATTTTAGTATAAATGATTTATTATTCCTTAAATAAAAAAATTAGATATGTTCCTCACTGTAAAAGGAAAAAGATTCCAAATAAAAGATGGAAAGAGATATGAATTGCGGATCAATTTTTAAATTCTCATCCGTCAATCAAGAATTTGAACAAAGAGTTGTTAGTTAGAATTTTAAATTTAAGTGTTTTTCTTATTATGTTGCTAATTGTTTTTTAATTGAAAGTATATTAAAATAATTTTTATATATATTTAATATAGAATATTAAAAATATCCTAAAAAACATATAAAAAATTAATTTAATATTTTTTAAAATAAAAAGTAATTTAAAATATATTTTAAAAAACAAATTAAAACGCAAAAATAAAAACTCTCTCTCTCTCTCACGCCATAATTAATGTTAGAATCTTCCTGAGGGTAGCAAACTCGATTTGACTACTGATGTGGTTAGGTGTTGACTGATGCAAAAGGTGATTTCATTGTATGGAATTGCGGTATACATTGTTTTTTTTTCAAAAAAATAAATAAATATATATATATATATTAAAATAATTTTTTTTATTTTTAACATTAAATTATGAAAACAATTAAAAATTTTAAAAAAAAAAAAAAAAAAACAGATTTAATTTCAATTCCAAACCAGCACGAAAGAAAGAATTCATTGCTTTTCCCTATCTCTTTTTCATCGAATCGTTGTCATGTCGGGAGAAAGACGGTCATGTCTTATTCAAAGAAAATTTTGTCTATTTTAAAAAGCAATTTGCAAACAGCAAGTTCTGGCACGGCAGAGAAAATCTTCTACTAGGAATTATTATGGCAACAATGTATGTTTTTGTATTTTAAAAATATTTTTAAAAAATTTAAATTTTTATTTATTTTTTATTTTAAATTATTTTTATATATTGATATTAAAAATAACTTATAAAAAATAAAAAAAATATTATTTTAATATATTTTTAAATAAATTTTTTTAAAAAAAATAATCATAAATATACTTTTAAATAGCCTCTGAAATTAGAAGAATGACTACCAATAGAATGGTGTCCTGGTGTGCTGGATCTTAAAATCTTAAAGAGAAAGAAAAACCATCTAGCAATAGATGTTATCAAATAATTTTTATATTAATTTTGTCATTAAACTTTCAAAAATCCTCAATTAAAAAGTTCATTATTTTACAACTTTTCATCCAAATTCTGATCAAAACTATACTATTATCTTGTAAGAAATAACATCATTTTACAGAAAGTTTAACTTTTTTTAAAGTGGTTAATAAAAAAATTAAAATATTTTAGTGGTCAAATTGATAAAAAAAAAAAAAAAAAGAGGAAGCGGGTTAAATTTAAAATTAATACTATTCAAATAGTTTGATGACATATTTAATATTAGTCTTCTAATATCTTATACAATAAGGTTTATCTTTTATTGTCAGATTAGCCAAGTAGGAGCTTTAATATAGCTCTTCAAAACTAATTAAAACAATTATAGAAATATACTGGTTGTTATAATATTTTTAATCTACTTAATATTAATTTTTTATTTAATAATAAAAATATCCTCAAAATAACTTGTTAATCAACCAAAATTAAATTTTTTATTTCAATGTCCCAGAAAAATAAGAACTAAAAGTATATTTATTTTTATATTTTAAAAGTATTTTTAAAAAAAATTAATTTTTTATTTTAAATTAATATTTTTTTATAGTTTCAGATCATTTGGATGTATTAATATCAAAAATAATTTTAAAAAATAAAAAAATATTTTTATATATTTTTAAATAAAAATATTTTAAAAATAATTACAATTATACTCTTAAAACATTAAAAAAAAAAAAAAAAACCTGAGTTGACAAGTCCAAGTAGGGGCAGGATTGGACATCTTCCGTCAGCTAGAATCACATGTTCGCTATCTCATGTTATTTTGCCGGGTCCTCACATATCTGACCTTTAGGAAGAAGCTTTAGGCATCGTGATGGTGGATGCATAGCCCATCCCAGCATATCATTACATATATTTAATATAAATATCACAATATATTATGTGCAAAGTATAAAGAAATACAAACTATTTTATGGAAAGAGACATGTCCTACCATTATCTTTGCCATAATTTCATTGAAAAAAAATATTCTGGCACGCAATATTTTTATACAAAACCATTGGTTGACGCTAGATAGAAGTTAAAATAAATTTTTTAAAAAATTTCAAAAAATAAATACAAAAGCTTTGTTAATATATTTTTTAAAAAAATTAGTTATGGATTCAAAATCTACTATATATTGAATTTTTTATATATAAAACAATTGATACAGTGACAATAAACAATATTTTTATTTAATATTTAAGTGGCAATATATTGAATTCACTTGGCATAGGACATAACTTTATAAAAAATAAATTATAAAATTTAATTATTAATTAACTTAATTTTAAAAGATAAAATATATAAAAACAATACTTAATTAAAAAAACAAAGTAAATTCAAGTTAATAAGTCAAACTCAATTATACATATTAACAAATTTAATAATTTTTTCATCTCTCGTATTATTTTTCATTTAATATATTATAATAAAATATACTAAATAAACTTGTGTGAAATATTTTTTAAAAAAAAATAATAATCCAGATAAGAATAGAGATTGATAGTAAAAGCAAGCTAAAATTGTTTTATAAGTAAAATAACAAAAAAAAAAAGGATTTGTATTTTAATTGAAATAAAAAAATAAATAATGGATGACAAATGGTGATATTGTAATTTTTAAAAAAGATATGGGATTAAAAATGTATTAAATAACAAAAAATATAAAAAATATAAAAAATATGAGAAATCATAAAAAAAAAAAAAATCAAAGTCGGCTGGTTTTAG
>NW_011499874.1:1270926-1272365 GCF_000495115.2 Populus euphratica | reverse complement strand
CTTATTTCTCTCTTCCTCTTCCTTCTCCTTCCTCCTTAACGTCACCCGCAGTCTCAACCTCTCAATCTCCCTCTTCATCGTGAAAAAAACTATCTCCGCCATTGGTCCTCTCTCCATTTCTCCACACGCAACATCAAGTCTTTCTCGCCACCAGCACCACCCACAGGGCCTTTGTTTAAGCAATTTGAAGTATAATTCACCTCCTTCCTCAATTATATGGGAAATTTTTAATTTTTAATATATTTATTTTATGCATTAATATGTGATGCTTACATTGTTCTTCGACAAATTGATGATAAGAGTTTCATAGTTGCGCATAAAGTGCAATGATTTATGGCTAAAAGTGAAATGCATTATTTCGTCATTATTAAGGTACATTACTATGATCTATGATCAGATAAGTGATAGTTTGAAGTGCATTAATGTATCTGTAATGATTTTAACATGATTTATGACTTACATGATATTAATCGTTGAGATTAAAGGGATGATGATTAATAAGTGGTTCATGTAAAATATATTAACATTTGACATGCAAGAAGAGATTATATATTTTCAAAGTAGTATTTATCTATTGAGTTAGATTTCTATATTTTTTGGTATATAAACAAAATAAGATGATTCATAACACTATCATATAAGCATATTTCAAGATATTTATATTATTCTCCGCTCATGTCAGCTAATATGTAATCCAAATAATTGTGAAGCCCATGCATTGAGATATAATAAATTGGTATGAATTAGTATTTTTGTAATATATAATAAAAAATTATTTATATATTATAAATGATGATATATTCTTTTATTATATATTATACGAATTTTTTAATACGTGAGGGTTGGAGAATCATGATCGCAGTTCATGATGTTGTGCCTGATGCATTCAATACGTGGTTTTCATCATATTATTCCTTACTTGACAAGGTTAAAGAGGCTTAATATTTGGACATTTCAATGGAGAAGAATAAGATTGTTTATCGTGCACCATATTAGATATAGTTAATTTATTAGATGTAATTACATCACACAATCAAATTGAGATTGTTTATTGTAATAAATTATTTGATTTAATAATTGAGTTAAATGACTTGATATGAAATTATAATTTGTGTTGAATTGGATACGTTGAATCTGCTGTGATTGGTGTTGACGAAAACTTGTGGGTTTAGTTGCTTTTTTTAAAGCGTTGAGAAGCGCACTGGAACTGGATTATTCAAGGGTGGCTAACATTTCTTTTTCTTCTTTTTCCAACTTTTTGACTAAAACTATAGATATCATCAAGGACAGGGCTGAAAAACAAATTCTCTGTAGGGGTCGGTCTTGTGTCTGCCACTAATTGCACGGGCTGTGCTATATTGGGAAATGTTTTCCCAAGCTAGTTTGGAAGGTATTTTTTGCGTGAGAAAAAATACTCTTCACTTGTGGCCTGGTTGCAA
>NW_011499874.1:1265740-1270860 GCF_000495115.2 Populus euphratica | reverse complement strand
ACAAGACTTGGAACATATAGAAGAAGTAGCAAAGATCAGTAAGTCAAAAGCTTTTATTAGTTTATTTCAAACACGCAAAAGAGCTTCAACATCATCAATTTACATAATATTAATACCTTTCATTTTCCAAGACCCTGTATGCAAACGACATTCATTCTAGTAGTGGAGTTTGTCGCCATATCTAACTCCAAGTAGATCTCAGCACCTCTTGTAGAACCCAAGGCGATCCTCATTTGACCATCCCTCAACACATCCAACGCCACCATTGATGATATTTGTTTATCGCACCGTACGTAGCCTGGAACCCTACAAGCCTTCAAGTATGCGTTTCTTGGAGTCCAATTTCCAGTGATAACAACGTGACACGAGGGCTTTGGGGATTGTGAGGTCATCTAACACCCGAGTGGTGTCTTGGAGGAAATGTCTGGATCATCGGATCAACAAGTTCTGGTTCTTGTAATAGATTCAACTCCTCATTGACCGTACGTAATTACCGTTCCTACAATGATGTTTTGAAGGATTAGTGCGTTTTAATTTCCTTTTATTCAAAATACTTAACCCTATTCAATAAGATAAAAGATTCCTATATAACCTGTGAACAAATTTAAGTGGCGGCCAATAATAAGTTGTAGGTCTGTAGCTCAACTGACAACTCTTCTCACAAGAGGCTTTGCGTTCCAAGTTCGTTGCAGAAGAACAAATTGAATGGCAAAATATTGCTGTAGTCATGGCAGAGGAGTTACCATGTGAGTTGGACTGGACCTTGGTCCAAGTATTGCTTGCTCTCAACACATTGATTCGTGGAAGATGGATCACAATCATCTGCATTATTTGTTTTTTTATCACCCTTGTTTTTGTTGTGTAAAAAAAAATGTTTTTTTAAATTATTTTTTGTATTTTTAAATCTTTTTGATATCTAAAGTAAAAAAATAAAATTAATAATTAAAATCAAAAGGCATAATGGAACTTGGATTAGATAATGAAAATATCCCTATTACGCAATAACTAAATAAATTAAAATCGCATTATCAAAAAAATAATAACAAATTAAAATCATTAAAACTCGTGGTTGAGGAAGCTAGCACTATGCTTGCTTGTAGTCAATTTGATCAATGTCCTTTTAGGTAGGCAAGAGTCTACCGGCTTGTCTTTAATGAATTGGATCGTTAGGGGTGGCCCGATTCTGCGTACCGAGCCTATAAGGACAGACGGGTTCTGTCTTTTTCTCACAGGCATTTATTTGTCTCCAGCATTGTCTCCAGCGCATGTTTCTACACCGAGCATTGAGGCATGCATTTTGTCTCCTTTTTCTCACAGGCATTTATTTGTCTCCAGCATTGTCTCCAGCGCATGTTTCTACACCGAGCATTGACGCATGCATTTTGTCTCTGGCGAGTGAGGGTGTATTGTTTTTATATCTTAAAAATACTTTTAAAAAATTAATTTTTTATTTTTATTTTAAATTAATATTTTTTAGTATTTTCAGATTATTTTAATATATTTTTAAATAAAAAATAATTTAATGTGCACTGGATCAAATAAAAAATATTTTAAAAAACAATAATTCAATGTGCACTGGATAGGAATAGGAAGCTGGCAAGCCCACCTATCCATTTTATTGCATGGTTGAGAAGGGTCGCAGGTCACTAGCTTGTTGATCAGAACATGATTTCTTCCCCACGGGTCTCCTCCTTCAGGCTTGTGCCCGTGGATCTGGCGCCACCCCAGTTCATGTACTGGTTAAGGTGGTCAGACATCCACATGGCGTGGCTTTGCTTTGCATAACCGTCCTTCATCTATGCAAGTAATGGTCGGGACTCGGGACACTTCAGCCCTATTTCCTTAGTCCTCGGCTGGGAATAAAAGGCCGAGCTACCATCAGGAAGCAAAGGAAGTCTTCTAGAACCGCAAACATACCTCAACTCCAAAGACTATGAATCGAGTTGAAACCAGAGAGAGCCATCTATAGCGTTGCAACTTTACGATGGAACAGTGAGTCAGATTTGACAACCTACACAATCAGCATTAGTTCTCATGAAAGAATGTTCAGGTTCACACCATGACTGATCAAACCACATGTACCTGATAAAACGGCATGTATTTCTAGTTAAATATAAAAAATCGGCTCATATATATATTATCTGATCTAAGATGTTCCATAACCTCCGATCCGTTGCTCTTCACAAAATATACAGATGAACAATGGTGAATAACCTATTACTGTGTTTCAAAATACAACAAGGCATAAGAGAAAGCAGCAGAAGAGAAAAATTGAGATTCTGTTCAATGACTTGGCTGCCAGCATCTCATGCCTCCTCATCCTGGGGCTACTAGTTCCGGCCAAGTGATATGAGCTTGGAAATGCACCGAAAACCCTTGCATAAACCATCTCCCTTAACATCCCAACAACTGGTTCCTGCAAACCTGTCATCGTAGGGTCTCCAAGGTTAAGTAATGGATTAGAATTGTAGTTATGGTTCTGGTAAGGATTACGGTATGGAAGCCGCTGGCTGGTATTAGATGTGTTCGACATGACACCTTGAGCACCACAAGCTGATGGTCTGGGAGGTATGATCGTACCCCTATATGGTGCCTTGCCTTCAGCTTCAGTTGAGCCTTGGCCACGGCCATAGAGGGGGACCATGGTAGTGTGAGATATATCAGCTTTGCATACTGGGCATTGCGGATGCTCATCAGAGGCAAGGGAGGCGCTCTGGACATGGAGCCACTTGTAAATGCAGGGCCAGCAGTAGAGGTGACCACAGAGGGTGACTACCGGCTCATATGCAAAATCAAAACAGATATTACAGTCAAAGCAGCCACTAAAACTTTCGGAGTCGGCTGCTGCACTTGAAACTGATTTCCATCCCTGGGCAAAATATCGCTCAATGTCCATGGCTCTATTCTCGCGTCCTTCTTTAACTCTGAAATAGATAAGAGAAATCAAACCAGATCAGTAACAATTTTCCCTCATCAACCAAGTTGAAGAACCAAGCTAACTTGTAAACTTCCATGAATACACAATCTGAAACTCACTACTTGGAAGGGGAACTGGGCAAGAATAAAGAACCAGTAAAGATACCACTTGCGTGTATAAGCATATAAAAAATCTAGACAGGCACAAGCTATATGCCAACAGCCGCATTAAGTTCATAGCAATTGCGTGTCTAACTCAGAATAATAAATGCATAGACCAAAAATCCCCACGGCCACCTAGCTCCCCGTCAACAAAACAGAGGGGGGGCGCCTCAATGACCCCTCGGATAACTCATCTGACAATATTTAAAACTTGAGTACACATGTGAAACAGATGCATTCCTGCTACCCGTCTTGTTTTTCTGGGAAGTTTGGAACTGTAGCGGAAGGTGTTACTTAAAAAAATTCAAAGAAAAATATATTAAAATAATTTTTTCATATTTTTTTTATTTTTATATCATTAAAATTAAAATAGAAAAAACATCAATTTAATATTTTTTTCAAGCTAAAATATTGTTAAAAAAATATCTAAAAAACAGAAGCCGAAGGACAAACAGCCTCTAGTGTTCTTGGTGAAATTACGCTTTACGATTTCCAAATTCATTTCCCATGAAAAAGCAATGATGAAGTAAAGGGCTAAAATATACTTTGACCTTCTAGTAAGAAGGCCACTTTTCAACAGTTCCTTGAACAGTGAATATAGATTTGGTCAAAATCCAAACATTCTAGATAAGCACCGCTTTCTAAATCCTTGGAAGACATGCCACGTACATCCTAAAAAAACCAAACCTTTCAAAGATAAAAAATAAGACATGAAGAACAAGTTGAACACAGATAAGATCAGGAAGAGCAGTTCCCCACGCAACAAAAATTCATTAAAGAATTCAATATCGCATGCCTTTTAGTCCATTAAAGTCCAAGTTCTGACTAATCTTCTTCAAGCACAAAGCAAATTCATCTAAATCTCTTTTTAGTTGGCCCAGTGAAAGTGACAACGAAGGAGTGAATAATCAGCAAAATGATCGTTCATTTAAACCAAGATCTAATTAATTAAATAATTATGTGTCGAGTTTATTAGGTTGGAACTGGTAAATCATGGAAAAAATTAAAATATAAAATGACCAGGCACTGACCCTTCAAAATTATATATATGATAAAAAAAATATCCAAGCATTGGATTCTTGTTAAATCATATTATAATCTATGGCAGAAAAAACTACCAAAAATTAAATAAAAAAAAGTCCTTTCTAGAACCCATGAACCCAGAAAGATGGCAATAACTTCACAAAAAAAAGCTGGTTCTAAGTAAAGGTGATCACTAGCATCAACAAGGAACCTGGAAACAACATCTAATTAATTGTGAAATTAACCATATCAAAAACAAAATCTAAAATTTTGTAGGGGTTTTTTTTTAAGATGGCTAAGAAGAAAAAAGTTCGAATTGGACCCAAAAATTGTGAATTGGAACTAAAAATTGTGTGATTCTTCCACTTTTAAATCGAAGTTTTCCACTTTTACACAAATAAAAAATTGAAAATCAGAATAAATCAAATCTCATTCCTCTCTCATTAAGCTGTTTTCCTTCATTTTCCTTGCCTTTACCCCCTTTTTCCTAGAAGCCTAACAAAACACACTATACATTTCAATCAACCAAAAACAAAAGATAGAGATCCAAGATCTATGCCACAATCACAAATCAAGAATCAAAACAAACAACAAGCGAAGTATAAGAAATGAAGCACAATAAACAAAGAAAAAAAATCATCAGCTAAAGAAGCCTATAACCAATTAACTAGGGATTACCTGGAAAGGAAATTAGAGATAAAATAACAGTGAGTTCGTTAGGCTTGATTAAAATGAGAGGCTTCGCAATGGAAATTTTGCGAGAGAGAGGGAGAGGTAGAGATTGGCAAAGGGCATTGATGAAGCAGAGTCTCTCGGGAGGGGTTTCTATATAAAGGGGGAAATCCAACGTCCGTTTCGTTTGAGATTATATTTGTTTATTTTTTTCGATTATGACGTAGCCGCTTTGACATGTGTGGGTCCCGCTCGGTGTTTTTAATTTGACGTGGCGTCATCACTCACAGTCGGCTATTTGCTTTTCTGTTTTGAAAATATTTTTTAAAACAATTTAAATGTTTTTT
>NW_011499874.1:1235911-1265573 GCF_000495115.2 Populus euphratica | reverse complement strand
TTTTAAAAATATTTTTTATTTAAAAATATATTAAAATAATATTTATTTTATTTTTTAAATTTTATTTTTAATATTAATATATTAAATGATTGAAAAACACAAAAATAAAAAAACCACAACTAAAAAATTAAAGTTTTAAAAAATATGATTGAACTACAATATCTAACGATATTTACACATGAGTATGTATTATGGTATAAGATTTTTTTTGAAATATATTTTTTATTTATAAATATAATAAAATAATTTTTTTTATTTTTAATATCAACCAATCAAAATCATCAAAGAAAATTAAAAAAAATATTAAATTAATATTTTTTTTTAAATAAATGCACTCAAATATAGTCAAAAACATGATACCAAACAAATAACAAATTATCTTTATAATATCCAACTTATTAAGAAAAATTATAGAAAATACCACTCATGATTGTGACATTTTATCATATAGTCTTGGAAGAAAGAGGATTTTATTTTATTTAGATTCTATTTTTTTAATAAATTTGTTGGATTATACTCTTCATATTCACCATGATTCAATTTAGACCTCCGCTCGACCCAATTGTCTCTAATTATACCCAACTTTCTACAACATCAAGCAAGAACTTATCAAATAATTAAGAAGCTTGCTGCGTATATCACATTACGGCAATCCAAGAATTTGTAAAACTGTGTGAATGGAGTTATTGTAACTTGCAATTTTTTTCAAAATGCTTATAGTCTCGGGTAGTCGAAACTTCTAGCCAAAGTCAAAGTATTAATTACTGCACCAAAATTGGACCTAGAAGCAACCTCAATTCCCAATTTTTATAGAGTATTTTTTATATATATAAATTTATTTTATTTTTAAAATTTTATTTTTAATAACACTATTATCCAAAAAAATAATATATATATGTATGTATAATTTAAAATAATAAAAAATATTTTTCGTAAAAAAACTATGATATGGCCCAATGCACATGTATTATATGTTTTTTTAATTAATTTAGATGTTTGAATCAATTTACATATATTTTGATTAATTTTGTAGATATTAAAATTAAAAATTATATAAATTTATAATAATATTAAAATTTATAATTTTTAAAAATTAAAATTAAAATTTGATATAATAAATTGTGCCAATTAAAATTACATGCATTAGATGTTGGATTCGTGTGCTTGATATAATAGAACTGATGTTGTAGTTTTTAGAGCATGTGCATTTGAATAAAAAAAAAATCGTTCTGTTGAAAATCCACTAAAATCCAATTGTCATATCTAGTTATATATATATGTGTGTGTGTAAAAGATTATAAAAGCAGTTAAAATTTTAAAAAAAATTATTTAAAAATATATTATAATAATATTTTTTATTTTTTAAAATTAACATATCAAATTAATTTAAATCACACGTAGCCAAACATGCTCTTCATCTATCAGATGCAGGGTTTCGACGGTAAAAATCTGCCAGGGAATTTGAAGGGCAGCTGCTTCCAGAGATGTTTTCGGCGTCTTAATCAGCGTCAAGAAATATCTCATATATCAGACATATGAGATGGCAACTTCATAAGCCATTTGCAGCCTGGAGTTTCTTGGAAACAGCCTCTCGATGGATCCGAAGCTTCTTATTCCATTTTCACTTCCCGTCACTGCATTGTATTTATTAATGGTCATGAAAAGAAAATTCAACCATGGCTATTTTGTTTTTTAATTTATTTAAAAAAAATTAAAACAAAATATGAAAACTTGTTTGTTTTCGTTTTGTTTTTTTTTTAATATAAAATCGACTACAAGTTTTGAAGCTATTAAAAGAAAAAATGGTTTTCAAAAGTTCTTAAAACTAGTTTTCTACGCTATAGTAATATATTTTGGAGGTCATTTGGTTAAATAATAAAATAGGCATGGATCATGCCTGGGATCGGTCGAGGACAAGGTTCGAGGAGGCCAGGGAACCCGAGAGTCAGTCCAGGACCTAGCTAGCCTGAAGTGCTTAGAGTTTAGATTAGGTCTGTTGGTGGGTTTGGACGAGATAGTGCCAGGTCCGGGGCGCCTAGAGAGCTGAGGTTAGGTACGAGGCTTTAAGGTGTCGAGGTTAGGCCTAGCCTGTTTGGCTACGCAATTGTTTTTAAATTTCTTTTAAATACTTTTATATTATTTTATTATATTTTTAAAAATAAAAAATATTATTTTAATACATTTTTATTATAACTACATCCTGCTTTTTCGTAAAAAATATTTAAATAATAACAAACTATATACTAGTATGAGATATATTTATTAATTATATTTTATGAAATAAAAATTATTTTCATTTGAAAAAATCTCGAATACAAGATAAAGATTACTGAACATCTTATTCGTGGACATGCATAGAAAAATTCTTAAATATCTTAAAATATCTCATTTATAGTTTTATTGAAGGTTCTCGTAAACCGTAAACCGGATCTGGTTTAAGCCTTGACCATCAAAAATAGATTATTTAGCGTTTGAAGCTACATTCATGAACGTCACTTACGAAGAAGATAGTTGGATAAATATTTGCCCATGTATCGCAGAAGAGCTCCTCACAGACAACATATGGAGCTGGAACAGAGAGACATCAGCTAGCTAGGACCGGTAGACACCTGGGAAGAAAACGAGACCATCTAGATAAACAAGAAGGCCTAAAATGCAACAGCAGCGTCTCTTTTCTAGAAGTTCTGCTCGTGACGTGGCTGCCAGATCTTTGTTTTATAATTCTTGCAGCCCTGGCAGGCAGGTCTCTTGCGTTGATCGTGGCCTCACGTTAACCTGTCCCAAGTCTTTTTCTTTCTGCTACGGGTCATCACTTTCTATTTAAGTCTAATCTCGTGCTCTTGGCCGGCTGCTCACCTAGGTGTCAGCCTCTTTTTTTATTATTATTAGTTACAATCCGACTCATCGAGCTCCACAAAGCCCCAAAAATAATAGTCCAACTGCGTAGTGACATATGGGTGAATTAAGGGGTTTTCTTTTTTATTTTTAGGTGTTGAAATTGTATTCGAAAAAAATTAATTTTTTTATTTTTTAAATTTATGTTAATATACTGATATCAAAAATTATTTTAATATAGTTCTAAATAAAAAAATATTTTAATAAGATAATTATTATCATTCTCTTAAATATCATGTTCATCAATATTAAATAAAACTAGTGGTTATTATATGTTTTTATAGCTAATACTATCTGAATTTGTGTAATTTTATAATCTATCTTCATCTTATATTTTATGTTTCTTGTCTTACTCCTCAGCTATAACACTGTCTGAATTTGTGGAATTTTCTAATCTATCTTTACCTTATTCTATAATTTATTTTTCTTGTTTTTCTTTATGTTACAGGCTGCCATCTTGTACTAGTAATCATTTTTTAAAGTGTTTTTATTAAAAATATACTAAAATAATATATTTTAAAAAATTACTGTTAACATTAATATATCGATTAAAAATATAAAATAAAAATTAAATATAAAATTAATTTTTTTAAATAAAATATATAACCACGAGAATAAACACTACCTACCAGAAGCTAAAGTCAAACCCCACGAAGTCAAGTAAACGCAAAAGCTAATATATAAACAAGGTTACAGGAACAGAAAGTTAAAAGACACAAAGCTCAAGTGGACCTCATATACCACTACATTTCTGAGTGGCTCGCACATCACACTATCATATCCTTAATCTCATAGAATCTTAATTAATTATTTCGATATTTTATTATAAAATTATAGCAGTTGGGTGCCATCTGTCTTGTCTTGTGGCACATCCGATTTGGAAGGACCTGATCGCAGTGTTTGGAAAGTAGAATTAATTAAGGACTGTTCATAAGCGGGAGTGAATTGGTATATTCTCGTATCATATAATAAGGTAAGCTTTATTTATTTTTTTTATCATTGAATCTCTAATTTTACCCATATAAAATAACTGAGTTTTTAATTTATTATAATATTATTTTTTCCATCTAAATTAACTAAATGAGTCATACACATAACCTAATGTTACATTAATATAGCCCCAAAATCTATGCAGAAATTAACTGAATTATCCTTATTACATTAAAGCACGTGACATACATACCATTAAAGATTATTTTTAAAAAATCACACGTGAACACAAACTCCCTCGCCTTCTCTCTCACTTCAGTAACCCCCCTTCTTTTGCAATGATGTTGTTATTTTTCCTATAGTATTACATTAAGAATAATAGGTTGCAAGTACAAAATTAACTCATTTAAAAATATAAAAACATATTAATACCGTGCACATAATAATAAGATTTGTTTTTCATGAGAAGTTTCTAACCTGGATTTTGCTCGCATTATTTTCTTTTTTTAAAAAAAAAATGATTCTCATTAGTGAGAAACCATGTGATTTGCAACGAAATGATTTAGGCACAAAAAGTTGCCTGCTGGAGTCACGTGAGGGTAAAAGCTCCAATCTAGAAGGCCATTTATCAAGAAGTGGACTGGCCAGTTGTAAGTTAGGTATGCAGCACAGGCTAGGTGAGGTCTCGCATGCCACATAGTAGTTAGCAACCTTGCAGTGCAAGGCAAGCACGAGGGAACATGAAGGACAGATCTGAGTTGCAATTTCTCTATCCTTAGCGTGACACATCGGTATACATACTGCTCGGTTATTAAGTAAAAAAAAAAAACGTGTGTGATGAGTTCAACTCATGTTGTGCACCATCCATTTTATTATTGTTCATATTTTTTTTTATTTGGTGTTTAAAATTTTAAATTAAATTTATTAATTAAAGATAAAATTAAAAGACAATAAACCAAGTAAAAAAGATATCATAAATAAATGATAGTTTGAAGATTCATCCGAAAAGTTTAATCCAGTTCTTGTATTATAAAGCTTGTATATATTTAGTATTTTAATATTTTTTAAATTAAATTTTAGTATGAATTTTAATTCTTATTACTTTTTAGTTTCTTATTTGAGGAATGAAAAAGAAACTTTGTTTGATTTTGATGATAAAAAAATATTATTTTATTTTTTCTGAAGTTATTATTAGATAATGTATTTGTTTTTTATGGATTCAAATTTACTTAGAAAATTCTTTAATATTTTAACTAGAAATGTTTATTTTATTTTATTTTCAAGTTTTTTATTTCAATAATGAATACATACATGGGCATCTTTTGTGTTTTTTTTTTCAAAGACATATAATTATAAAGAAGTGATATGGTGCTTGGGGGAATTATTACTTGTTGATGGATAACTTGTGATATTTTAAATATAAAGAAAATTTTACTTGGATTTCAGTAAAAAAAATATTTTTTGTTAGAATATCACATTATTTCCAGGTTGAGGTTGTTATAAATTCCTTACTAGTTAAAGAATCTTAAATTCAATCTCAACTTCATAATAAATTATATATATAAAAAAATTGTATCTTAAAAAGTTATTTCACAATAAATCCAGGCCTCATTTCGAGTTTAAAATCTAATTTTCTGAGGTCCTCTCCTTTAAAAAATTTAAGATACTTTTTTAATTCAATTTTAAATTTGTTTCTTTCTTATATAGAATATAAACTTGTAGAGTATTTTGGTTTCTCTTAAATAAGTTAACTAAAAAAAATTAAAATTAATTTATCATTCATCTAAAATTTATTTAAATTATAGTAATGTTTTGTTTTAAAGAATTTATTATAAATATTAAATTTTAATAATCTTTCAACCTAAAAAATGAGAGAGCGACCTCGAATATATCCATTAGCCATGATTTTAACAAAATTCCAATATCAACAACTATACCTTACCCATATATTTATTATTTTTTGATTTGAGATAAAACTTTGTTGTAATATGCTGGTCATTGTAACAACCAAATTATCAAAGCAGGTCGATGAAGCACTATTGGCCAAACACAAGCACAACTTAGAAATTCAATTCTCTACACTTCCCTGAACGTCCATTCTCCTGAAATTCTTTCATTTCACAAGATAGTGTTCTTTTGAGATTGTTGTAATAGTTAATTTTTAAAATATTTTTTATTTAAAAATATATTAAAATAATATATATTTTTTATTTTTTAAAATTTATTTTTAAGATACATAAGAAAAATAAAATTTGACTAACCTCCATTGAAGCTGCAACTAAAGCAATTAATTCGTGATATTAGTGGGCTTATCTTGGGTTAAGATTCCAAACTTCTGGATAATTATTGCATCCGTAGCCACAAAATCAAATATTTACCTTTCTATGCTTAATTTATCACTAAGTTCCAACGATTGCTTTCTCGGACTAATTCAAGGTGAGGTTGGTAGCTTGTCAGCCACTACTTAGTTACTGTTGTGTTTTGACAAATCTAGTTTGAATTCCAATATTTTTTGTCGGACAAAGCCAACTTCTCCTCGACAACCCCATCGCTTTAAAATGTTAAAATCGTATGAACCCTTTAACTTTTTATTTTTATAGTTTGAAAGTACTTTTATAAAAAATTAAATTAAATTATTTAAAAATTAATATTTTTTTAGATTTTTATATTATTTTGATATATTAATATTTCAAATATTTTTTAAAATTATTATTTTAATGAATTTATAAATAAAAAAAATTATAAAAAAAATATTATTATATTTTCAAATACTTCCTTGCATGATCAGCAATATTTAACTTATTTGGATATGAAAAAGGATAAGATATTTTAAAAATAAAAATATGTCTTTTCTCTCTACATGTCTTATTTCTTCTCAGATTCAAAATCCTAAATAATTAAAACACCAAATCTCTATATCTTCGTACTTTATCTGAGATAAAACATCCAAAACTAAAAATTCTTTCTTCAAGCTTCCTAAAATCTACCTCCCTTCATAGTACCTTTTCTCCATTACTATCTCTTCACCTCATTGCCAACTTCTAATAATCTTTGTTATCACTATTAATATTCGATTTTTGGCCGGAAGGGTTGCATGAAGTAGTAATTGTAGTAGTTGTTTTATGGGTTTGTGTTTGCAGGTATGCTTTGAATTTATTGGTAACAAGGCTTGTGAGAGTCATAAATGAAGATTATGATGATAATGGTGGTTGACAAATGTTAGGGGTTGTTGAAAATGAAGTTGAATATAATTTTAGTAAAGCTATCAAAAACATTTCTTACAGTGACTTTGATAATTATACCTAAATTAACACTATTTTAGAATTAATATAAAAAATAGTTTTTAGAGCTTTACCTAATAGTTCGACGTGATTATTTTATTGGTTTTTTCAAAAATACATAAATATAACAAAAATAGTAAATTTAAGAGTTTTTTAAGAGTTTCAAGGATTTTGTTAAATAGATTATTTAAGGATTAAATGTTTTTTTGATTTTGAATAATTACTTCAAGACTGAGTTTTCACAAACCACAAGTTATTCGAGTGTTTAACTTTTAACTGTAATTCATACAAATTACCCATGAGAAATTTCTTAAACCCTTACAAAAGAGAGGAATTACTGTGCTTTTTAGTGCTAACTCTTTTTTTTTTTTGTATTTTTAAGTGCAAATAAGTCTTAAAAATATATTCAATTAAATTTGCACTTGATTTTGTTTAAGCTCTGGAATTGAAATCCCTTGCATTAATTATAATTTAATTTTTAATTTTTAAAACTTATTTATAGTATTTACAATTAAGTCACATTTGATTTATCATACTAGTTTAATTTATGACCGATGATTATTATGCATGCAACTCATTAAGTTTACTAATATATTAACACAGATATAAACTACAATCATAAATAATATAGGATTAAATAAATAAATAAAATTGATTTTATCAATTAAATAATTGATTGATTTGTATTTAAAGATCAAATACAATATCTAGCCACGTGTACTGATCCCTCTAATATTATGAAAGTTATAAGTAATTTGACTTAACTTTTCAGTTTTAGTGTAATAACTATCCTTTCATCAACAATATTTTTATTTGGATATTATAATATGAAGAGTGTCTACGCTATTAAATCATGTTTGTTCTTAACACCATGATTATTAGTTATATGAATAGATTTAAAACTTTTTTAAAATTTTACTTCACCTCACACAAAGATTTACAATCCATAATATTTGAAAACAAATAAAATATATTTTTTAATTCGCATAGGGTGATGTGTCTTCTTTTAACTACTTAAATGCTTTCATATATGTTATACTCGATATGTGTCTATTTGTTATCATTTTATTAGAATAACATGTAGTAGAATCAAAGCATAATATTCTCTATATAAGATAATTTAATGATCTCAAGACTAGTAATCTCTTAAATAACCGTCATATGAGTCTTTTTATAGATACAAGTGATCTTTTTATAGATACATATTAGTTTTAAGTACCTCTCATACCTCAACTTATGAGGATAATTGTTTTATTTTATAAAAATAAAAGCACAAAATAGATTGATATCAACAACTCTAATTAATATTCAATTCTAATAGAATATAGACCATGAATATTTAAAAATAATATTTTGATACAATAAACATATCATAACTATAACAATTTTGTAATTTTTTTTTGCAAAACATTTTTATCCTTAAAAAATTATCTTTAATCTATATTCATCAATTAAATATTTAATGAATATTAAAGATAAAAAAAGATTTTTTGAAAAATAAATATATTTATATAAACAACGTCAATGTCAAGTGTGACTAACTGATCGGCTACATAGCATTTACATTGATATGTTTAATATGATATCAAAACTTTAATGATCAAATAATCATGAATTTAATTCTTATCATCTTTTTTTAATTAAAATAAAAAAAATAAATATAAAATAGTAAATAATTTATATAAAGTCTAAATTTAAATGACTTTTGATTGAGAGAATATGTTAAAAAATTAATATAAAAATAGCATGATTCTTAACAACTTGAAATTTCAGATTAAGATTATTTTTTGACAAGAAGAGAGTTAAAGTGCATATGCTAATGGCACTTGTCTTGGTGAAATTTTATAGGTGTCACACCTAGTTGTTGCAAAGAAAATAGATTTAAAATAGTTGACTTGGCTGCAAGGTGATAAAAACTAATGATGAATTAGAAAACAAATTGGGTTAATGAGCCCTGGGGTGTAGTCATAATCCAAACCTTCTACTATAATCCTTAGTTTTGGAATATTATTTAGAACATGATATTTTATATTTGATTTAAAAAAAATAAAATAAAAATAGATAAATAACTAAGAAATAGAAGAAAAAGATTAATAAATTATGTTCTACACCACTGCAATTTCCTCATGTATAACTGACCATTTTAGAAATTAAAAAATAATTTAACTAATGAAAACATAAATTATTAATATAATCAACTCAAATTAAAAAAGGAAAAAAAATAAAAATAAAAAAGTATCCAAGTCGTTCTTTTTTATATAATTAATTATTTCCCTCATTTATAATTATTATTTATCATGAATAAAGATGGAATTATAAAATCAAGGAAAGACAAAATTGGCAAGAGTTATTTTTGTATTTTTTTAATTAATTTATTTTGTTTCACATCTTTTTCTGTTTTTTAATACAAAAAAAGTATATTATAAAAATATTTCAAAGTTAACAGTCAAATAACACCGTTAATAAAGGAAGATCTAACAGTGTTAACAAACTCGTCGTATAAGGTTTGGATTAGAAAGTTCGAAAGTAAAGGACCTCATTGAGAAAATATTGAGAATAGAAGGAGCTGAGCTCATTAACCCCGCAAAAACTAGATTGGAGCAAAAAAATTTGAATTTGAAAAGGAGAGACCAAATTTATAGGCGCGCCACACGCACAGAACGCCCCTCACACTCTCATTTCCAACAGAATCTCACAACTCAAAAATCTCTCCTTCTCTCTCAATTTAATTCCAGAAAATACCCACTCAAAAATGTCAGCAGCGAAAACAAGCTCCAAAAAACGAGTTGCCGAGTCGTTACTTACCAAATCGGCATCCAAATTCCGAGTCGAGGACGAGTTCGATCCTGATTTCTCCAGGTCCATCTTCAAAACCTCTATCCCGTAATTTCTTGTTGTGCTTATGAAGAAATATACTGAAATTGAGATTGTGATCTTAATTGCAGTGATATAAAGGGGATAATGTCGGCGTTACAGCAGATCAGAGAGAAATCTCAAAAGGACGGTCAAAAGAAAAACGAACAGACGATTTCTAGGTCACTATAGTTTATTGTCGTTTTTGGTTAGATATGAGTCGGTTATTTGTTTTATTTCTAATATTTTCAGTGATATTTTCGTGGAATCATCGATTTTATGCGCGTGTGTTTTAATTTCGATATATTTTTGTGAGACGCGGGTAATAATTTTATCTTAGAGATTGAAGAAGTTCAAATTTTGCTGGTTTAGCTAGTATTTGGAATTTACATGGCCTTTTACTAATTCTCTGTAGTCTTCAGGGATCTTAGTGGTAATAGCTTGAATGAAGTGTTTGATTCCGTACGAATAATTAATTCACAGGTTTCAAATATTTTCAGTTTTTATTTTTATTTTTTGAAATCTGTGCAGAGACTGATTTTTTTGTGTTTTTTTTTTTAAATATGTTGTTTTGATAATTAGTTTTTAAATAAATTTAATTTTTGATCCGATACAGGTTTAGTAATTCTAGTTTTCTAAAAACTATTAGAATTTAATTTCGGAATTGATTTTGCTTATTGTTTTTTTTTTTAATAATCTATTGGTCTCTGTAATTTATATAGTGATCTGACTGTGTTCTTTTATGGGGACAGTGTGGGCTCTGAGATCAAGTCTATGATTGATGAATTGAAGTTTAAAATAGAGAAGGACAGGTTAACAATTAAGCATCAACAATCCATTATTAAAACCAGATTTACTCTGTACATGTTCTTGTTTAATTTTATCTTTTTTTTTTCACTGTTAGGCAAACTTTTGCGAAGGCACTCACAAAAAGCTCAAAGGAGGTTTGTAGAGAACAGAAGGGAGATTAAAATGAGAATAAAATTAAGTTTACTGTTAGTTTTTCAGATTTGAATGTGTAAGTAATGGGTACATATGATGTGATTATGTGATTGGATGAATGTAGTGCGAAAATTGCTTCAAGAGCGAGACCGCTAAGTTTCTAGAGATCTATGACAAATTTTGCAAGGAGAAGGCAGCTCATCTGCAGGCCCAGAAAGGTACTTTGTTGACTCCAAGTTCTGGGCTTAATTTTCATGTATTTTTTCAACTGATGTTTAAATGTCGAGCTGGTACAATAAGACGAAACTTTGTACGTGCGGTGTGGATGGAGTGGACACTGCATAGAAATAGAATAAGATATAGCTATGTTTATTTTTAAATTTTAAAAGTATTTAAAAAAATTAAAATATTTTTATTTTTTTCTTCACCACAAATTAATATTATTTTAGTATTTTTATATTATTTTAATATTTTAATATAAAAATATTTTAAAAAATAACCAATTGAGCATAGTAACTGCCCATTTGATAACTGTATTCTCAAGTCTCAACCCTTATTTTGAAAATGAAATGTTCTTGCTTGCTTACGTGGCCACTTTGAAAATTAGTAGTTTTACTGGATCATTCCAACATATATTTTTAAATATTTTATAATGATTTTAATATACTTTATCAAAAATAAAATATAAAAAATATTACGTTTATATATTTTTAATTAAAAAACATTTTACATTACAATAACAAACAATAATAATTATTAAGCTTGATGTCACTTTTCTAAAGGATTTGCTCTTACATTTAGCTGCTTTAGTTTGGATCATTTCGGGAGGATCGGTAAAAGTTGAAAATGGTGCAAAATGGCTATTGCTCTTTCCTTTTTAGAATGCTACTCTATATATGATAGCAAATTCAATCCCAAATCTAGTTTTAATTTAGTGCTATTTCTCGATGCTGTCTGGCAGATACTGTTTCAAGATTCGAGGAAGACAAGGAAACGCTATGCATAAGATACGAGCAAATGAGTAAGTAGTGTTTAAGAGTGCCTGTGAAAGTGTGCTGTTATCCTTGTTTTTAAAGTGTTTTTTATTTGAAAATATATTAAAATAATATTTTTTTATATTTTAAAAATTATTTTTGAGATTTATATATTAAAATAATTTAAAAATACTAGAAAGATATTAATTTAAAAAAATAAATTTTTTTAATTTTTTAAAATACTTTTAAATTATAAAAACAAACAGTGCATAGACTCTCACTTGAGATACAATACAACTCATTCAGTTATGGGTCCGTATCAGGGAAGAGAGAGAAGAGCATGATATCTGAGCATGAGAAAACCTGTGCCGATAAAATTGCTAAACTGGCGGAGTCATTGAAAAAGAAAAAGCAGGTAACCTAATTAAAGATATCAAATTACTGATTCAGAGGGTATTTCAGAGTATATTATTGGTTATTTTTAAATTAATTTTTATTTTAAAATATATAAAAATAGTATAAAAATGGTATTTTTTTTAAAAAATTATTTTTAAAATGAACATATTAAAATGATTTGAAAATTAAAAAATTAAAAATAAATTTTAATTTTGTCAAAAATGTTTTTAATTGACAAAAGTAAATTCTGCCAACCTTCATGCCGCCGGTACTATTAACCTAATTTTTCTTTCTGCGAAACACAGGACGACAAAACTTTCTGCATTCTGAGGAAAAGCCTTGGCTCGTTCCTGGAATATGCCTCAGATGAGGACTTCCTTCCTGATGATTGAAGATTGCATTCATTAGTAGAGATTACTGCAAGCATTTTACTGTGGATAGCCAATCCCTTCCTTCTCCCAAGCCAATGCAGTATATGCTTTAACTTTTAAATATTGCTGCCCCAAGGAAACTCGTATGCATTTTCTTCCAGCATTCTCCTCTAGCTTTCATGTCCCTGCCCCCATTTAACTTTTACTTAGGTCTGCATTTTGATATTATCTACTTAGGTTACTGGTGGAGAATTTGTTAATATCCTTTAGCGAACTACAAGTCTACAATGGTTAGTAGCCGACAGCTTGAACTTTCCTAGGACATTTCCTTTTTTTTTTTTTTTTGTTGCAAGGACATGACTAGTCCAATCCTGCAGATGCAGCTGTTGTCGGTTGTATGTACCAGCGACAGGCTCTGTCGTACCTTTTACTTTTCACTTTCTGGCCACCGGTAACAGTAGAAAAATCTGTTGTAAGACTATTAGGTGAGACATTGGAAAATATTAAGCAATGACTTGTAGATAAAATCAAGTGGTTTGGCGAGACAACATGAAGTTCTTTAGTAGGAGATTGGTCAATCATAGAAGGTAAAGACAGAAAAATAGGTTTAGTGATACATGGAATGGAAGCATGCTTTCCGTGAGTTTGAATGCTTCAAACTCCTTTATTTTTGAAGTTTCTAAAGTCGATCATTTATCATTTCGTAGAGGACCATAATTCAACATGAATTGACATGGTGATCATAAAAATAGATTTTCATTTGAATCATACACTATATTGGTTGTCCAATATTAAAAAAAAATAAAAAACATAAGGGTTAAAATAAAAAAAATTAAAGGACAATAATGAATTTTTAATTTAAAAGTTAAATTGAAAATAATAAAAAATCAAAAAATAAAATAAAAATAAACTTAGATTCAAGGGTGCGAATAAGAAAGAATAAAACTTTTATAAAAAGATTAGAAAAAAAATAAATATAAAAAAATAAAGATTAAATTGAAAATATCAATACATGAAAAACATTTATTTTAATGTTTTTCCTTATATAAAAAAATTCATAAATATAAATTAAAAAACTTTTACACGTCTAATAAAAAAACAAGAAACATTGTGTAAATAAATAAAAAAAGAGTTATTAATGATAAATAACAATAAAATAAATAAAAATTAAAACATAAATATAAATTAAGATATTTTATATTACAACACAAGTTATTTATCTTATTATGTTTAATAAATTTATTTGATTAATTTGTAATAAAAAACGATACATATATAAAATTTCTTGAATAAAATAAAAGAAAAAAAAATACTATACAAGGCTATATATATTAAAAATATTATAAAAAATAAATATTTTTTATTTTTTATTTCTTCCAACTAATTTAACCTACATAACATTTTTAAAGAATTCACTAATTCAATCCATGTAATTGTGAAATATAAACAATAAAAAAGACTACGGTATTTAACCTACATGTTTTGGAACCTTCACCGCAACCGATTTTTCCTTCAATTTTTTTTCTTCCAATTGTAACATTTGTTAGAGAACTTTAATATTCTTTTAACATAAAGCTTTATATTTTCTACCAAATAACATTTCTTTTTTTTTGAAAAAAAAGTTTAATTTGAATGGGATTTATAATAAAATATTAAAGAAAAGATTCAGTTGAAGATTTTTAAGACTAAAAAGAATAAAAATTGATAAAAAAATTTGGAATTTAAATTAATACTACTTACAGAGGGGACTATTTCTGAGAATTCCCCCAAATTTTCACTGTTCAATTTCTAAGTTTTTTTCTCTCTCTCACATGTCGAGAGATACTACAATAGCCGTTATTGACAGAAAAATATTTATTTAGTTTTTTTCTTAATTCGAAGCATTTTATTATTATTAGTATTAGTATTATAAAAAGGTTTCCCTTTGTTAATTTCTTTTCAAATTTATATAATCCATAGCTGGGCTTAATACGGGCTAGGCTGTGAGCCCAACCCGAGGCCGAAAACATCTTCAAGGCTCCCCCTTTTATTTAAAAACAAAATTCCTTGCCGTTAAAAACCGTTTCCCTCCCTCTCTCTTGGAACCCTTTCTGGCTTTCACCAGGCTTTGAGGTCAGTCACGACCCAGGCCATCTTCTTCTTCTTAATTTTCCAGTTTTTCTTATATATGTTTCATTTCCATTAATTTATATTTATCTGTTTGCATCTATTGTTAGTGTTATAAATAATAGTCAAGTTCTTGCGCCTCTGAGCCCTGCATTTCATGGCGAATAAGAAGGATTTTAGGATCAAAACATGCAGAATTTTGGAAACAGGTTTGGATAATTATTGAAATTTCATCCTAGTTAATTATCATCTGTAATATATAGTAATGGCTATATTGATAGTTATTTCTATTGTTTTGTTACTGATTCTTTTCAACCATTTTATCTATCATTTCTCGTGCTTCCATGATTAAGCAAGCAGGAAAGGAGTTATTTACAGTGACATAATGTGGATTTCTGAAAGGGAAATGTATGATTTTGGACTTATTTAGAAATGGGGTCTGTCATCAATATAGCTGCTAATGGAATTGGAGGTGTTCTCGGAAATGCTTTTGCTGTTCCTATCAAGACTATTCCTGGCGCATCATGCTAGCATGTATGTTAATTCTGTTTGAGAGCTTAGGTAATTAATATCTTGTATTAGTTACCGTATACCTCATAGGAAGCCTGCATATGTACAGCACTACTCAAATGAATTTAAGATTCTCCTCTTGTATGCTGCTGATTTTCTTGGTTTGAATTTGCATGGACTTACGTGTGCTCAGAACCAGTGGATATTGGGATTTAATTTGTTTCATTGAACATTTATGCATTTCCAATCTTTTGAAACTGTTGATAATCTGTGGCTTCTCCTACACACGTAATTGTTTTTTGATATTTTAAATACAGATCATTATAATCTTCATGTTGGTGATATATATACGTACGTGCGTGCGTGCGTGTCTACTCTCTTTTTTCGGCAAGAACAGTTCATGGTCTTTAAAGACTGTTGGTAATGCGTGTTTTTTGAGCTGAAATCATTAATGCTGCTGCTAAATGCTTGCTTTAGTGAGAGCTAAATGCCACTATTTTATAGATGCTATGTTGTGTTGGGTTATGGATTTGGGGTATAAGGAAATGATTTCATGTCTTCACTTTATACTACCTGCAGCTTTGATGATCCTCTACCTACTGTTCAAGGTGGGTATTTGCAAATTCATAGGAAGAATGAAGCCTTTGCGAGATGTGTTGGGCTGCATGTGAAACATATCAGTATGCTTTAGAAGATACCACCTGCTTCTTACGGCACAGACTAGAGAAAACAAAGCGAGTAGATAGATGCCGATTTGGAGACATGGAAGAAGCTGACCAATACACTTCAAGCTCCAAAAGTGATTTTTCATTTAAGTATCATCATCTAAGTGTTGGTGGAAAGCAGGAATCAATAACGGGAAGATAAGAAGAATCCAGCCTCTCTATCCTTAAAGCAAGCATAGCAGTCACAATTCCCATAGCCACCGCCCATGCTAGGTTGAAGACTAGCTGGGAAAGTCTCTGTTCATTTAACGGGTGCATCAGGAAGACTAAGGAGTGCAAGAAAGCTTCAATCAGTTGGATTGAGAAATCATCTAAGAGATCTTGGAGTTTTCAAAAGAATGGCGACTTGGGTGATTGTAGAAGTGAAATTCTGAAAGCTTTCATGCCTTGAATCGGTTTTAGTATTTGAATTTTTGAGTTCAAGATAAGAAAGAAAAGCTTCTCACATTAAAGATATACAAACATGGTTGTTTCATAATTTATTGCATGGATTAGAATTATAACCAATAAAAATCTTCCATTAAGCAGAAAAAATCAAAACTTTTATGCTAGATTTTGAATAATTAATTCATGAAATTAGATGCTGGGAGCGATGATATATATGAATACCACGGCATGTACTCAAAGATCCCCTTAAATTGCCATTTTGTAGCTGTAAAACAGAGCAAAAGCTTATTATTTCTATTTAAGAAAAAAAAACATTATAATTATTTTAAAAGCATTCAATGCAAATTGAATTTCCAAATCATATCATTAATTTTAAAAAGGATTTACCTGTTTTGAATGCCATTCAAGATCCATCCCGCTAGAAGAAGAAAAGGGAAAATCTCAAGGTTGTCTCTCATTCATTTTCTCCTGGTACATAGCTATATTCAACACACAACCGTTACAGAATCATGAAAATAGTTAAAGATTTAATTTAAATTATCCCTTTTTTGATTGCCTGTAGGTTGTCAAAATATTCAATTGTAATTATTAATTCCAATTCTAATAGCAAAGATGGTTCTCAATCTCTCTATTTATTTTCTTAAGACCTGAAAAACTCTTAACAATTGGCACAAAAAATGTTCTCGACAAATTGAATCCAATCATGCTTGGACCTGAGCACAGAAAATCTAGCTAATGCTTCAAAGAAGTTCTGACATTCGAGTACTAAAATGTAAGCTTTCATTTTTGCTTTCTTGCAGTTATATTAGTGTTTTGAACCTACAATTTTTCCATATATATATATATATATATATGAACATAATTAATTAATTATTGCATTTTCAAATTTTAACATTCATTCCAATCACTTTTGGATATTGTTTGCTATAAGGTTTTGATTTCTTATGCTGTCTACTAATTTACAGCATGGTTTTCTAATGGGGTTTTCAGCAGTCTGTACTTAATACAAGAAGTCTGTGGGAAATTTTTGTGCATGAAAAGGTTAGTTCTCTCTTCTGTGTGTGCATCCAAGAGTTAGAAAGACAGTATTGTCCCGTTACTTTATATTTACTGTTTGATTGTCTGAAAATTATACTATGATTTATGTCCTTGACCAGCTTTCTTAGATTATTGAACACAAAAAATCCAGCTTTATTCATAAAAGGTATGCAAGGTGGATGCATGTGCCATAGCAAGGGAATTGTGCAGATCATCAGACTCTTATGCTGGAAAATTACAAAATGATTAATGTGCTCAACCATATATGAAAGTGCTATATATCATTATAATATAGTCATGTTTTTCAAAGAAGTTTTTCATAAATCATTAATGGGATATTGAAAGTAGCGGAGCCAAATAGTATAATTTTCTAGATGAACATTATCTATTTGTCTGGCTTGTTTTTGTATAACTAATAATATATGCATTATCTTTCCAAGTTTGAATACGAAATCTGACAGCATTTGCCTTTCTTATGTCCACAGATTTCTAGCATTCAAAACTTTCCCAGAGACCTGCTATTTTCATATTCTTGGAGATTAATTTAACTTTGAAAGGTTTGTGCCCCTGGTACACAATGTCTAACAGGAATAAAGATTATAGGCAGTGATTGTTTTTTTTATCTTTCTGTTAGTTCTTGTAGTTTGAGAAAATGCCTCCAAAAGAGAAACCCAGGGCGGACTATACCCCCAAGGCGACATCACCTGATATTGGTGGAAGGAAAGCCACGGGCAGTGACAAGCTTACTCTAGTTGAACAAAGGCAGTTTATTTATGTCAGAATTGTGAGAGCCACTGGCTTGCCAATGAACAACATGACTGGCACTTGCAACCCTTTTGTGGAGCTAAAGATTGGAAACTACAAGGGAATAACTAGATGCTTTGAGCAGACCTCAAACCCAGAATGGAACGAAGTCTATGCTTTCACAAGAGATCAGATTCTCGGCGGGAGATTAGAGATCTTGGTAAGGGATAAGGAATCTGCGATTAATGAGATCACTGGCCATCTTTCCTTTGATTTGGGCCATATTCCAACGCGGTTTCCACCAGATAGTCCATTGGCACCACAGTGGTATAAGTTAGAGGATCGCAATGGGGTTAAGATTGTAGGAGAGTTGATGTTAGCTGTTTGGATAGGGAATCAAGCTGATGATGCATTTCCGGTTGCTTGGCATTCCGATGCAGCTGCCGTTAGTGGCAAAAGCGTGACAAAAACTCGTTCTAATGTATACCTCTCCCCCGTACTTTGGTATCTCAGAATTCAAGTGATTGCAGCGCAAGATTTGGCACCTGCGGACAGGAGCAGGAAACCAGAAGCTTACGTCAAGGCTGTTCTTGGGAACTTGGTTTTGAGGACTAAAGTCTCAAAGGACACGAATTTGAATCCCACTTGGAATGAGGAGGTGATGTTTGTTGCTGCAGAGCCATTTGATGATCCTTTGGTTTTGAGTGTGGAGGACAAGATGGGAGCTGATAATGATGCATGTTTAGGGAGGTCAGTGATTCCTTTGCACCAAGTGGAGAAGAGATTGCTTCCTCAACCTATTGGTGATCAGTGGATTACTCTTCAGAAGCATGTTGCGGAGGGTGAGGAGAAGACCGAAGTGAAGTTTGTTGGTAGGCTTCATTTGAGGATCTTTTTAGATGGTGTGTATCATGTTTTTGACGAGCCAACTTACTACTGCAGTGATTTGAGGGCAACATCTCCCAAGTTATGGCCAGAGAAAATTGGGGTATTGGAGCTAGGCATCCTAAAAGCCGAAGGGTTGCTACCAACGAAGTCCAAGGGTGGTCGTGGAACCACCGATGCTTATTGTGTAGCGAAATACGGGCAAAAGTGGGTTAGAACTAGAACTATAGTAGACAGTTTTGCTCCAAAGTGGAATGAGCAATACTACTGGGATGTTTATGATCCGTACACAGTTGTCACTATTGGAGTTTTTCATAATTATCATTTACAGGAAGGGGATAAGAATGGAGGGAAGAGGGATCCAAGACTTGGCAAGGTAAGGATTCGGTTGTCTACTCTCGAGACTGGTAGGATTTACACACATTCCTACCCGCTTATAGTCTTGCAACCTAATGGATTGAAGAAAATGGGAGAGCTTCATTTGGCTGTGAAATTTAGCTGCAGCAATTGGATTGACTTGTTTCATACTTACTCACAGCCTTTACTTCCTATGATGCATTACCTTAAGCCATTATCAGTCTATCAGCTTGAGAGCTTAAGACACCAAGCTACTTATACTCTCTCTTTGAGGCTTGGCCGTGCCGACCCACCTCTAAGCAGGGAGGTTGTGGAATGCATGCTTGATACAGGTGTAAACAGATGGAGCTTGAGAAGAGGAAAGGCAAATTGCGAGAGAGTCATGGCATGTTTGAGTGGTATCGTTTTTATTTGGAGGCAGTTTGATCAGACACGCCATTGGAAGAATTCAGCAGTCACAATCCTAATTTACTCATTGTTCGCTGCTATGGTTATGTCCCCAAAACTAATATTGCCTGCTTTCCTTTTGGCTTTCTTCGTGCTTGGGGTTTGGCGCTTTCCGAAGAGGCCGAGACATCCTCCACACATGGATACCAAATTATCTCATGCTGAAACTGCACAGCATGATGAACTCGACGAAGAATTCGATACATTTCCAACTTCCAAGCAAGGTGAAGCACTGAAGACAAGGTATGATAGATTGAGAGGGATTGCAGGGAGGTTGATGATAATGATAGGAGATTTGGCAACTCAATTGGAGAGGATCCATGCTCTTGTAAGCTGGAGGGATCCGCGAGCTACTGCAATGTTTTTGATATTCTGTCTGATTGCTTGTATTTTGGTTCATAAAGTTCAGTTCAGGTACTTGGTTCTTGTCGCATGGACTTATGCAATGAGGCCTCCGAGACTTCGTGTTGGCATTCCTTCTATTCCCCAATGTTTCCTCAGGAGATTGCCTGCTAAAACAGACAGCATGTTGTAAGCAAAAACATTGTTCTGATATGCTGTGAAATGATAGGCCAATTTGATTCTAGTAGTTCTCAATGTTTATCACACTGAAATTGCAAAGTTTTTACATGAATAAAAGTGCATTTAAACTATCTATTTGTTGATAATGGGTTTTGAACTTTTAGATTTTTTCTTGGTGATATGCTTCAGCTTCCATAGTATATGGAACTTCCACCTCTCTCTATTTTCCCATTATGTTAAGCACAAAGGAAAATCACCGGGAAGCAGCAGCTGCTTCGTTCAGCTAAGATTGCCCACCGTGGCAACCAGTAAGAACGTATCACTGTGATGAAAATTTTGCCGGCCAGCAGCATGTGAAGATCTTACAACAAGATCCATGTTGTTTGTTGATCTGAGAGTCACTCTTTAATACTTCCAATATATTTTTCTTTAGTTTGATGCCAGTTGATCCCCAAAAATCTTGACACGCTTTGCCCACAGATTTAAGACCCCTTTGCAGCTGTAGACAGTAGTCACTTGCAAGTTGAAACTACAACGTAGATTTCAAGAGTCAAAAGCACAGGCTGCGACTACCATGTAGTTCGTAGACTAGTATTTCCAGGCAGGAATATGGACACGATTAGTCCATTGTATCACAGTACCATACACATAATTTCGAGTATAACGCTAAGCAAAGTTGAGTTCATGACAAGTTAAACATCGCCACACCCCAAACATTGACTGGATATGCACTAGCCGTAACAAATTATGGACAAATTTTGAGTTCATGACAAGTTAAACATTGCCACGCCCAAAAACATGAAAATGAAAAGAAAAATGCTTCCTAGCTATGTTTTCTAGTTCTAGTTAGAGATGAACCACCACTGATCGGACCATCCCTAGTGCAAGACATAAAACATTTTTCTTTCAGCTTTGAATAACTAGAAAAGTTACATCAAGAACAAAAGGATCTTGTACAAAATATCTGCATGTGATTAAAAAAAACTATTAAAAACAAAATTCTTTAAATTGGCACCGACACTAAGTACACAGAAATGCCAATCTTTGCAATAAAGATCAATGGCAGAGTGCATAAATAGCTTCGACATTCCTGTAAAAGATGGATTTGACAAAAAGAAGACACTGGGATGGCAGCACCGCACCCATACCTAAGAACTTCCAGACTCAAGCTGGAGAGCATAATAGCTGGGCTTTCCTAAAACATACAATCACTTGTTTTAAGAAGATTAAAGGACTATTGATGTATACCTAAAAGAGATGATAATTCTTCGAGGGCAATGAGCATCCACTATCCATGCACATCGATATAATAGCTAAGCAACCACAGAAGTGTCTCTTGAGAGACTTTGGAAGCAGGACATCCCAAGAAGTGAACAGCACCCAGTTATGGTATCAGAAAAAAAAATCTATCGTGATGATGATCACTCAGGAAATGGGGTTGGACGGCACGGGACGGGGAGGGTACCCTTGTATCACAGACCATGGTGGTCGCCTGTTGTGCTCCTGCACATGAACCATCATCAAAACAAGAGTCTAGAACATGGCCTTTGCATGTATGAGGTTATGAATAACAACAACTGGAACATCAGGGGAAAAAGAACTCCTGCAGTGTTTTCTTTAAGAAGATTTTTCAGATTTATTTTCTATAAAACATTTATAAATTATAATAGACAACAATCTCATATTACCTTTTTCACTAACTACTATTAAAAACTTCAATTTGGCCAAAGTTTAGGTACAAACTCTAAATGTGTCTAGTCAAGTTTGAAGTGTAAAGAAATCCCTAACAAAAATCAATATGAAAACACATTGTCCTCCAAGAACATTTTATATGCATCCTAACATTACAATCCAAAAGAACTTCAACAAGAAAAAGAAAGAAACCAAGAAACACTGTAATTTCTAAACCTTGTAAATGGCAATAATTAATTCTGTAACTTCTCACAATTCTAATATTGCAATGCCAAATCACACACCAAACGCATCTCAACACATTTGATCATAAAGAAAGCAAAGACTTCTCTTGAATGCCAGCCTTGAGAAAGCATCCAATCATAACTAATCCAAAGAATGATGCAAATATCCACAATCTTACCCCAATTTCTGTCACGACACGGCATGAGGAACATCGAACAGATGAAGCCCCATATGGATACATGAGTAGTACATCACAACTACCGCACTTCACTTGCCCAACTTCATGAGCTGAAAACCAAGCAGGTTAAATTTCAATATCTCAACACATTACGCTAATGGATTGAGCAATAATCAGAGTATCTTTTAAGCTAAAGATAGAAAAGAAAGCAGGAACCTTCAAGTACAAAGTTGATCATCTGACAACACTGGCACTGAACATGTCTGACTCCTTTTGGATACGAAAGCAGTCTGCGGCAAGAGCCACAAACCATTTGACCCAGTTCTGCATGCAAATAACCCTCCACTAATTTAAACCCAAAAAATTAACAACCAATTACATTGATTAAGACAATAAAAAGTGTTTTGTAGCTGATATTGGCAGGATCTTAGATTCAATTGGAAGATATATCATTGCTCAAGGTTGAAGGTAGAAATGTACGATGAGATTCACCTGAAGGCGGCGGAGGTGGTGTTGGAGGCGGTGGTAAAGATGGTTCTGGAGGGAAAGATTGCCAGCCAGGCGGTGGTCCTTCTTCTTCTTCTTCTTCTTCTGCTTCTGCCATGTCTTCTTCTTTGCTCGCCATTCTCGTTGGCTCTCTCTCTCAAGAGGCAAGCAAGAGGGACTTCTTTGTGAATGGGATATAGAAATGCAGTGTGGTGTCGTTCACAACGTCAATTAACAACAACGGTTATGGCTTTAGTCGCTAGGAGTTCTTTGTTTTGTTTTGTTTTTATTTTTATTTTTATTTTTTGCACACGACGTATAACATTTTTTTTTATCTACTTTAAAAACTTCTTTAAGTTATTTTAAAAGACGAAAAAAAATTAAAAAACGATTAAATTCTTTGTTTAATATTTTTTTAATTTATGCAGGATTTTTTATTTTTAAAAAAATTTAAATTTTAAAAAAATTGTTAAACGTTTTACCTATTTTTATTTATCTATAGCTAAATTCTTTTTGAATTTTTTTTATCTACTTTAGAACTTATTTAAGTTAAAAAAATTAAAAATGATTAAATTTTTTGGTTAATATTTTATTAATTTATGCAGGATTTATTATTTTTTTATAAGTTCTATTTATTATTTAGCCAATCGTTTATTTATTTACAACATAAAAAGTACTATTTTTTAATTTTTGTCTACTTTATACTAATTCATGTAATCTTAATTTTAGTTTTGATCTTCTTGTACTTTGATATATTTGTAATCAAGTAATTCTTTTTTTCTTGAGGTTTCCTATATATTTTGCATATAAAACAAATAACATAACTTAAATGCCCTCAACTTCAATAACATCTGATATAAATAATCAATTTTAATTTTTTTCTAAGGAACTAGTGTTAAATTTTAGAAATAAAATTTAATATCATAATTTTAATTTTTTATTTAGAAATCTTGGTTTTTCAACTAAAACAATAAGTAGATTTTAAGGTTATTGGTGTGTTTTTGAGATGAAGAAGAACGGGGATCTAAGCTACTAATTTTTTAAAACAAAAAAAAAGAGGCTAAAATCAGAATTTTTGTATGGAGAAATAAAATAATTATATTAATATTAATAATTATTCATTTTATTTTCAAAATTCATTCTATCAAAGAAATAAAAATAATCAATTAGTTTAAAGATTATTGATGTTGAGCACAATCAAGTTATTTCATAAGTTTTATGCAAAAATATAGAGTGAATCTTGAAAGTAAAAAAAAAAAAAGAACACTTAATTTGGAATATGTTAAAGTATAAAGAAGTCAAAACTAAAATGAAAAGAGGAGATTCGTGACTCAATTTTCATCCTATAACAATTTTTTGTTATTATTTTTTCAATAAAGAAAAAGTTGGAGAAAGGTCTCTTTGAATTTCATTGCAACGGTGATTAGGTTTGAGACAGTAAAACAGGAATGAATATAGCAAAACATTTTTAACTCAACCCAACTTTACCATGATGCGTGTCTGTATATATACTAGGTAGAATAAATAGGTAAATTCCGATCACAAATATTATAGTTTCTGCATAAGAGACATGTTATATGTAGTTAGAATAAATAAATTGGTTAATTTATTAGGCAACGTAACAGATTCCATTACAAGAAGATTTAGTAGGGAAAAATAATAATATAATAAAACAACCGAGAATTCGGCAACCAAATGAATTTTGATTGAGCAGACATCCTGTTTCTATTTAAACCTCAAACCAACCAAAAAGCGGCCAGCAATTTTAGTGCGAGTATTAAGTGAAAAAACCCTTTCAGAAGTTCATTTTGCAAGCAGTTCCGTGACTAACTTGAACTTGAATCGACGACACTCTGTAAAATGAGTTTAGAGCATTCAGTGGACACACAGACCTGAAATACAAACTGGGCTCAGAAAAGCAATAGTTGATTAAATACTACTCTATATACTCAACGGCACCCATCATCCAATGCTAACAAAATTGCTACTGACATAACATTTATACACGAACATCATAACATCATTGTTATTAGGTAGGTTTGAGTCAATTATAAACGTCCAACATGCCCTGTTCTGCGAGCATGGAAGTCACTCTTCACCTTCATCAAGTAATTAAGCCCCCTTCTTCTTCTGGCTCTTGGCCTGTTTAATATCTTTTGTAAGCATTCTAGGAGCTATGGCCATGGCCATAAGCTCTTGGAAGAGTAGCTTACAGGCATAAGGAATGTGCACCTGCATATCAAAATCAAATCGCAGTTGGGGGAAATGTTGAAAGCTTTTAGTAAATTCAAACGTGGGAATAAGAGCATGAGTTTCGTGAAGTGCACTATCAAGAAAAATATACGAAGAACAATACCTGAACAATGTCGGTTTTGTTCTTGCAACCTCTGCATTCAAAAGAATTCTTCTTGAGATTTGCAATAGCTATCAACCCACAACGCTCACAGACATGGACTCTATATGCGTCACTCTGGTCAAATAGCCTCTCTTTCAAGAAGTGTGCAGCACCATGTGCTATCATGCAATCTCGTTCCATCTCACCAAAGCGGAGACCACCATCACGTGACCTTCCTTCAGCAGGCTGCCTTGTGAGGATCTGCACAGGGCCTCTTCCACGTGAATGGATCTTGTCATCAACCATATGTTTTAGCCTTTGATAATAAGTGGGGCCAAGGAAAATCATAGCTGACAGCCGGCGTCCAGTGTGACCATTATACATGGTCTCAAACCCTCGCATTTGATAACCACACTTGTGAAGAGCTTTGCTAATATTATCCACCTAATACATCAAATAACCAAATGAGACAATTTCAAAGAAACAAACTGGAGAGATTCAATCAAACAGCAAGAAAAATAAACTACAGACTACCATAGTGCTCAAACGTAGAAAAAACAGCAGCATGGGATTATTTTCCAAATACTACAAAGAAGAGGCATCCAAAAGCAAATACTTAGTCGTGGATACATAACAAAAACTTGTTTAGGATTGTTCTCACAAATGCAAAGTGAGAAATCAGGATTAGGAAGTCCCTCTACAGTCAGTTAGTACAGCAACTTAACCCATAAAATCTACCATTGAATATAATGAAGGAAAAGAAACACATGACCAATGAACTATTTAAGATTCTAATCCGATGCCTTCTCGGTCTACTTTCTAAATGTCAACACCTAACAATTTGTCACTTTCTATTTAATAGTGTATGCTTCACAATCAGAGAATTCCACAGCAAGCAACAAGCAATGAACCAAATCTTGCAAGACTTTGGAGAACAGAAAATACACTTGGGGAATTAGCAAATCTTTCACCCCAAAATTTTGTAACCTAAGATTTCAGAGGAATGCAACTTACAGTGACATCAGTAAATGGTGTGGCATCCCCTTCCTTTCCCATATGTGCTGCAACCTTTCCCATAATACACTCGATAAGCTGTCCAATTGTCATTCGAGAGGGAATAGCATGTGGGTTGACAATAATATCAGGAGTGATGCCTTCCACAGTCCAAGGCATGTCTTCTTGTGTGTAAGTCATGCCAACAGTTCCCTTTTGACCATGCCTACTACTAAACTTGTCTCCAATCTGAGGTATGCGGACAGATCTGACCCTTACTTTCACAAACCTCAACCCATCAGCATTTGTTGTGAGCAGAACCTGCAAAAGACAAAAAGCAATCAGAAAAGGCAGGCAGGTTGCAGATGGGGAAAACAATCTTCCAAATTTATGCGCAACATGTTTTTATTTCAAACAGCTGGCTACTTGTAATTATATGATCCACACTTCCTCTGATATGATAAGATACTGCAATGGGAATTTTTTTTTTTTATTAATCAGCTCTCATGATGAAAGCAACAGGCACCATAATTCAATCAAAACATGGCATTTCAAACAATAAGAGCTTACTTGATCCACCATTCCAGTTTCACTGTGACGTAAACTTATGCTGTGATCACGCCTCGTGTAGCGTGCAGACTGTCCCTGAGCTTCTTCCTGAGCGATTGGAGTCGTCTTTCCAATGATCACATCCTCCCCTGAAACTCTTGTGCCCTAATAATGCAATAAAAGAAAATGAATTCAAAATAAAATTCTCACAACTGGCAAAAAAACCACAACTGAATTAAGTATCCTTACAGGAGGTGCAAGACCATCATCATCCAATTTATCGTAAGAGCCATGGCGCATGCCCTGTAAAAAAAAGTTCTTTGTTTAATGCCCAACAAGTAGCAGCAAGGGAATGCCAAGTACTGAATGCTAGTCATCACCATTGTGTTACTTCTGTCTGGGCGACCAAAATCCTCTTTAACAAGTGTGCCCATCTTTTTCTCCTCATCCCTGTGAGTTAAAAAAGGGTCTCAGCAGTTCAATCAAGTATCAGAAGAACCACATAAGCCAAAATGTGTTATCAACTTGCTTACCTATATGAACGGAAGAAAAGTGATCTAAAGAATCCACGATCAATTGATGATTGGTTCATAATAACAGAATCTTCTTGGTTATATCCAGAATAACAAGCAATCGCAACAATAGCATTCTAAGGCAGCAAGAGAGAGAAAGAAAGCCATAAACATAGCTTCTTGTGGGGAAAAAAAAAAGCAACACAAGCATATAATCAGATACTTACAATGCCAGCAGGAAGTTGCCGAAAATGAAGATGCTCCATGGCTCTTGTAGTAACAAGTGGCTTTTGGGGATAATAGAGAACATAAGCCAGCGTATCCTGAATAAGGAAGGGATGGACAAAAGGCATGAATTAGTAGAAATAATGCTAAAGGTAACAATTGAAGAAAACAGTGCAGAATGAAAAAGAAAAAAAGACATACCATTCGAAATTGGTAATTGGTGACATAAATTCCCATGGCTTGCTTTCCCATAGCAGATTGGTAAGTGTTACGTGGGGACTAAAAGCACCAAGCCACCAAGAACAAATATGTATAATTAAATACAAGCAGGTACCATGCCACCGGCAAATTTCCTCAAACAAGAAATTGACTGACTTGCCTGGTTATGGTCAGGAAAAGGAATGATAGAAGCACAAACACCTAAAATCAATGATGGGTGGATCTCACAATGGGTGTAAGTATCAGAATATGCTTCCTCTGGATTAAGCCTCGCTTGTACAAGATCCTGACATGGATTTTAGCAAATTCTGTCAGATGCTTCCAGTTTCCTACTGAATTAGCTGATGGATGTACTTGAGAAAGAGACTTCTTCCAAAAGTTAACTTACATGTATGGTCATGGATATCATAGTGGTCTCTTCTTCCTCAGTGTCAATATATTCAATGAATCCCTTTGACACAAGATCATGCCAGCCACCCTCATCTGGGGTTTCCTAGAAAAAAAGATAACAAATAGCACTAATATAGCAGCTGAAGAGGAAAACATTTGAAAAGATGATCATTATAAACGAAATGGCTCACCCTCTGTTGCAGTGCATGGATGTCCTTCTTCCTTATAAGAAGCTTTTGTTTCTCCACAATGAATAGAGGACGACTGCACCGGCCATAGTCAGTGTAAATCCGCAACTCTTTCAAGCGAATATCTCTAACAACCCCAACTTCAGTATTGACATCAACCTGTACATTTAAAGACCATCAGCATTCAAATACAAAACATTCTTTTACACAATAACATCCTCTTCTTGGCAAGTATCTTGTATGATGTGGGCTGCTCTTGGGTGCTTAAATTCATTAAATGCACCACAAGGGTTTAAACCCTTAGATGCAACCACGAGATGTCAATAAGCATAAAAATGTTTCTCTTAATCAAGAGATTAGAGCACTTATAAATCATGTCATTTTGGGATCAAATCAGTAATATTATGTTCCAAAGGAATTTTACATTTACATGTATGAATTAATTTCTTCCTGTTCTGGAATTTTATTTACCATTTATACTTTTTGCTTCACTCAAAGCCACTACAAATATGGGCAAAAAACAGCAAAATGCTAGAAAAAAGCTAAAAGCTACCGGACAACAAAGAAGAATTCTAGATTACTCTTCCATTGCATGTCTGCATTTGGGTTTGGCTCTTAGTTATATATTACTCTATGGGACCTGATCAAGCCAATGCAGTTATAAAGCTTACAGAATCACACACTCAAATGTTCCATATCCAGTCCCCCCTCTCAACTGAAGGATCACATTTAAAACATTTGTACTGCCAAAAATTTATGCAGCCATACCATGATCCAAGCCCATATTCTGCTTCTTGAAGAATAACTAAGATTTGTTCCCACTATTACAACCAGAAAATAACAAAAACAAGTAAACTGACCCGTCTCCGCAGCCGTCTCAATGTCTTCACCAACATATCAGGATCACGATGGATACCCACCCAGCCACCATTGACAAAAATTTTTGTTGCTTGGGGAATAACTGCAGGGGATATTTCCTGCAATTAAAGGGAATGAATCATACTAAAAGAACATGGAAACATAAATCAGCATCCGCTGGCCCAGAACTCAAAAGTATGCACCTCAAAATTCTCGGTACCCCATTCTTCTAAAAACTCCAGGATGGGATATGCTGCTGACCCAACTGTAATGTATACCATCAATGCGAGATTCTTCACTAATCCACAAGCCTAGCGTCACCAGCAAATATGCCTCATTAGAAGCAGAGAATCAACTTGCAAGAGTGGGTATATTTCATAATAGAACAGGCAGATACTATACTAACTTGTCCTTCAGGTGTTTCAGCAGGCCACATCATTCCCCATTGT
>NW_011499874.1:1218950-1235901 GCF_000495115.2 Populus euphratica | reverse complement strand
AGGTGTTTCAGCAGGACACATCATTCCCCATTGTGAATTATGTAGCTGCCTTGGTTTTGCCAATTTCCCTGGTTAGAAAAACCAGAATTGAGTTGAAGAGGAGAAATGGTAACAGAAAAACAAAGTACTGACGCCATGATCCACGGAACAAACAGCTGTGGGGAGAGAGGTACAGTTTGCAAAAATCTACACAAGCCCAAATATCCCAAGCATCAAATATCCTGAAAAGTGATACCTTCACGCCCAATTGGAGAATTTAATCTTCTTAAATGTGACAGTGTAGAGGCATATGTCAATCTATTTAACACCTGTTTGCAATAAGCCATAAAATTGTTTTCAGTACAAGCAAACAGAAATCAAGTTATACATAATCCGATAGGATAGGAAAGGAGACAACAAGGAAATACACAAAATAAAAGTGAGAAAAACCTGAGACACTCCAGCTCTTGTTCCAGCTGCATTTGCTTGTCCCCAGTTCCCAGTGGCAAGTGAGTATTTAAGACCACTGGTAATGGTTTTTGCTTTAATGGCAAATTGTAGGTTAACATCCTTCCCATTATCAACACACTGTACCGTCCATGAGAAATGTAGGTCAGCACCATGGAAGAATTGAAGTAAATTGCAAACAAATGAAAGCAGGCTTTATAAGGAAAAAAACCTTTTGCACATAAGACCTGACATCCCTGGTCAACTTTCTGAATAACTGCATCCAAAAGAAAGCAAGGATGAGATAATATAACACATTAAAATTTCAAGACCCCACTAAAAAATCCACCAATACTTCCAACCATAAACAAACCATTCTAAACAAGCCCCCAAGTAAAGGACCAGCAAGGTCAAGCCGCTTGTTTCCATAATGATCCCTATCATCTTCTGCCCTCCGGCCAAGTGCACAAAGTAAAAGCCGGTGAATGATATACCTGAACAGAATTTGTTAGCCAATGCCATATCAACATATGCATTCGTAAGTATCCCACCAAAATAAAAAATCTTACCCGAAGTAATAAGCTTTTTTGGTCTCGCAGAATTCTCCAACACCAACATGAGGAAGCATTTCTTTTTGAAGAATCTCTTTGGCATACCTGTTAAGATGAATCTTTAAACATTATAAAATTTCTTAAGAATCATCTTGCCGCCCAAGTAAATTTGCTAACACATACTTAATCCTTTTTTCCCTAGTTACACCAACAGTTGCCCCACGCTTTCCAATGTAGTCAAGAGCAACCTGAATCAAACAACAGCACATGACATATCAACCATCAGCATTGCAAATAAAAAATGAGCAATGTTCTTGGCAACATGCGAGGTAGACTTGAACAGAATCGAGTAATCCAGTGCATGTACAGAGGATAACAAACTCTATAAATGCAGTACCATTATAATCCTAACTTTTTGTTACATAAACCATCACAGATGTACGTGGATAGAAAAAAGAAGAAGAAGAAGGTCATTTCAATGGTCGATAGAACATATGAACAAGGAACAGAGTGCCTATATGAGTGTTCGCAGAGGAAAATATGAATTTTTATTATTGGACATGATTAAATAATACTGAGAGAGAAGTGCGAAAAAAAGGACAGAAACGCCACATTAAATAATAGCTCAGTTTTCCAATAGGAAAACACACATTTTAACAGCAGAGGTTTAAGCAATACCATCAGACGTAAAGGATCACAATTCACTCGTGCTGATTAACATGGTCAGAACAAATATCACAGCACTTCCAGCTATGAACTACAACTACCTTACAGCATTGACTAAAATAAATAAATAAATGGTACCTGCTGATTTTGAATAACAAATGCCTCTTCCAGAGATGGCCGAAGCAACTCCATCATTTGAGTATCAGCAAAATCATAACATATGTGTTCCAAAATGTCTTTGTCAGCAACAAAACCCAAAGCACGAAAAACAATGATAATTGGAATTTCAGTTCGAATGTATGGAAGAGTAGCACGAATGTATTGCCCTGAAGAGCCCTGCAATAACATCAATAAACACAGTTAACAAGATCATGTGAAGACTGTAAACAACTGTCTATAAAGGAGAAATAATCTCAAGAACAACATATCCAAGCACAAGCAATTCCCTTACCCCTTTAGCACTAGTCCGAGAAAGCATCCGCACAAACATGGTACTGGGTGGCCGGTTCTGAGACTCTGCCATAGACCGAACTTCTCCTACATATGCATACTTGTTTGGCTGCCTCTTCTTGAACACATACACATGATTGGTGCTCATCTTCTCCTGAGCAATTAGAACCTTTTCACTACCATTGATAATGAAATACCCACCCTGATCATACGGACACTCGCCAAGCTCTGTCAAATCCTTTTCTGAATTCTGATATAATGTGCAATAACTTGATCGAAGCATAATAGGGACCTGATAAAACACAACAATGCAGTAAAGACCTGAGCTGCCAGCTCAATTCATCCACATACAAATAAATAATTCATTATACTCGCCTTTCCAATGAAAACTTTGGTGAAGTCTTGAGTTTCAGTGACTTCTTCACCATCATGACCTTTCTTTATAACCCTCTTTGTAACATCCACATACAAAGGAGCCGAGTATGTCAGGTTCCTCAACCTTGCAGCTTTGGGAAACAAAGTTGCAGTTTCTCCATCAGACTCTGTCATCATGGGCTTACTCAAGTATATCTGGCCAAAACTGATCTTGTAGATAGTCTGCAGTTAGAGCCCATGGTGTTAAGAGCCAACAAGAAAACAAGAAAGATATAAAATTATAGTTTTCTCAGCATCTAACCTAGTGAATATGAAAGCAAACATTCCTTTTCTTCTGTAGGATAAAAATATATTGATGAAAGAAAAGGTGAGGATCGCATATTGGAGAGTATGACACGTAAAAGAAACAAAATGAGAAAGCAAAACTCAAGCCAAGAGGACATTTTGATCCTGCCAAAACTAGCTAGGCAAACACTAAAATCCCCCAAAGAATTGTACCACGACAATGTAAGGAACAAAATCTTATCCCTTAATAAAAGCCTCGATGGAAAATAATCCTTCAAAATCCTAGCATTGCTTTACATTCAGATGCACCAAAAACTAACCACAAAAACAAAAATGTACAGAATCTTATAAGCTTTTCTCTTTCCAGCACCTGAAACTCCTACCAGGCAACCATCATTTTCCCTCCAAAAAGTAGATAATCTTAAGACCACACATCCCACAATTCTGGACCTAATTCCACAATTACATTCACTTAAAAATTCAACTAATTTGTTCACTGTATTATCACCAAATCCAAACTCATTTTTTCAAAGTCTATGATTCAATCATATAACTAATTTAACAAGAAAATCATGCTGCCACTTAAGAATCCACTCAACCACAAATAACGGAAATATGTTTTCCCGAAAGCTAATTAAGGAATACTCAACAATTAATCCAAGGTCAACAATTATATGGCTACGGCAATTGGAACTAAGCTCTGGAAATAATTCAAGTGCTACCTCTAAATGAAAAAAGAAAAAGAAAAGGCAAACTAAGACATCAGCTTGGTGGAGGAGGAGGGGCAATGAAAAATGATACTCTAATCTAAACTTTTCAGTCTCTTTTAGGTGTTCAAACAAATGAAAGATGGAAAGAATAGTCAAGACTCTTTTTACTAATTTCTAATAGCCCAAACTTCTTTAGTTAGCAGATTCTCCGCGCACAGTCTCCATCTACCAAAACAGTCTCTCAAAAACTTCAGTTAATTTTAAACCTTCCCATGTGTACCACCAAACAGAAATTGATGCTATCAAATGAAAATAAAAAAGTTTAGAGCAAAAGCATTTCTAGCATTTGTATCATACTTCTCTTTCAAAAGAAGAGAAGCTAAACAATCAAAGAATTAAAAAATATCAAGGCTTAGACCACACTGAACTGCTGGTTTTAGCAGCTTTTTTATGAATAACTCCACTATTCCACCATCAAAACTACATAAGTTAAATTAAAGCCTCTCCAGTAACAACCTAGAAACCCTAGGAACACAATTCAGTAAAAAAATGTTTAAAAAAATCGTAAAATTTCCATTTTTTTTCCACAACACAACACAAACAGAAATAAAAAAAATGCAAAATACCTCAGCAAAATCAGACTGGTGACCCGGATTGTGCTGGCTTTCAGGCCGAATCTCAATATCAGCGGACTCGTCAACGATTTCCTGCATCGTATTTTGAATAAACTCATCGAAAGAGTCGAGTTGTTGTCTCACCAAGCCTTTCTCTTCAAAATAAGCAGAAATGACGGCCCAGGCATCTTCCTGCGTGATCTCCTCATCAGCGTCTTCATCTTCTGGTTCCATATCTTCATTCATCGGCTGATGATCGTACTCGTCAAGGTCTTCCATAGGGATTCTGGTTCTTTGTTTCTGTTTCTGGTTTGAATTATTTTTTATTTATTTTTTTAATTTAAGTTTTTAGACTAACGGATTTGGATATGTATTTGTTCGTCCCGTGGAACCCTAGAGAGAAAATAAGAGAACAACTCCTCGAGTTTCCAAAGAGTGAAAACTGGCGGCTTTGGTGTGGTATTTATAGAGGAAGAGGCGAGGGCCTGACGAGCATTGTCGGGCCTAATGCTTTCACAATCCCTGTAGTATTCATTTTATATTTAAAGGTCCCTATGCAGGTTTTTTTTATCTTAATATAAACCACTTTTATGATCAATAGTTAATGTGATCCTGCAATTCCACGTAGCAATTTCCGAAATATATTTTTATTTAATTATATAAAAATTAAAATAGATCCTTGTAATAAAAGTAATGATTAAAATTCTAGATTTTTTTGTTTTGATAATAATGATTAAAATATATATTTTTGTTTTGTTTTGATAATAATATGTTTTTTATGTAACCAACATGATTTATTGAATAAAAATTAATAACAATTAAAATAAATATTTTAAAATATTTGAATTAAAAAGTAAAAATGTTTTTTATTTGGTAAAAACTTTAATATTTTATTTATATATTTATTTTGCCCAGAATTTTTTTTATTGTAAATATTGTTTTTAATTAAAAAAACAATCATAACCATATAATAAAGATTTAATTAGAAATTAAAAAAATCATGAATAAATTATTTAGAAGGATGCATGGTCCAAAATAAATACACGTTCGTGTAAGGACATTTTAAGCAATATTCTCAGCATGTTTTTTAAATATTGATTTGTTTTTATGTTTTAAAAATATTTTTTTTATTTTTTAAGTTAATATAGTTTTTATATTTTTATATTATTTTGATGTATTAATATCTGAAACAATTTTTAAAAAATAAAATAAAAATTTATTTTAATAAATTTTTAAATAAAATATTTTAAAAATTAATCACCATCATATTTTTAAATATTTTCTAAACTTGTAAGATAAATGACTTTATTTAAAAAAAATATATATAAATATAACAGTGCATCTTCTAATACAGATCCTAACCACCTCTGTATTGCCAAAAGGTCAGAATTTGATTTTTGATACTTTAGAGAACTCCTTTTTAATTTTTCAATTTTACCCAGAAAACATGCTATGAACTCCTTGAACTTATTTATAACCTATAAACATCCTCTAATTGATTAAAAAAATTCAAAATTAAAATAAAAGAAACACTAGTCAATCCAAGATTTACCTTTCTCCAGTAAAATAAAGCATTCAAACACTCTTCATGGAACATTTCTCTGCAATACAAACTCATTAACAATAATATTGATCTTTTTAGCGGCTAAAATATGCTTGACTGACATTTTTCTTGGCTAAAAATATAAGAAACAAAATAAAGTTTATTATCAAACATGACATCCATAAATTTTAAGGGTGAGTTAATGTGTTAGCCGAAACTTAGGGATGAGAATGAATATTTTTTGCCCCAGTACAACATTGTTTTTATTTTCTATATATTTATTTTATTCCTTGTTTTTAAAATTTATTTCTAGACTAATTTAAGATTATTTTTTTAACAAAATACATTCTCAACTTGATATCAAAATATTTGTTGGCCCTTTGTATCAGCTAGAGAGTATGCAAAGTGAAAAAATCTTAGCATATAAAGGTATATTAATATGACTTAAAAACATGCAAGTAAAAAGAAATAAAGTAGATAATCAAAATAAATAAAAAACAATATAGAATGGAAAGTGTCTTCCACGATATCCACAATACAGTGCGTGAATAAACCACAACAAAACGATTTTCTATTTTGTTTTTATTTTTATTACTACTGTAATTGTATTAAAAATTGACATTTGTGCTTGCAGATGGCATTTTTAGCTGATTAGCATTTTGATCCTTGAAATTTCTTAAGAAATTTACTTTGGTTCTTTTATTTTACTTTTCTTATAAATGAGTTCTTGATAGAAAGTTTTTGTCATCATTTTTTAGTAAATACAATTTTGTCTCTGAATTAAAATTATTTTTCTATCAAGTCTTTAAATGTCCAATCATAAAATCTATAAAAACTATAATGAAACAATTTAAATAGGTTTATGCTCATGATGAAAATTAAGAGGATTTAAATAAATACACATTGTTTTTTTTTTTTAAAAAAAAACTTTTGTTCTTAATGAGATGGTCCTAGTTTTATCTTTTATTTTTATGATTTTACCTAATATATATATCTAAAAAAATTCTCATAATAGATTTATATATTAGGATAAAAAGATTATTGAGAAACAATTCAATATAACTTGCAATAAAAGTAAAAATAAAAATAAAAACACTTCAATAACCTAACAACAATAAAGTTTTGTTTTCTATAATATCATAAATATATAATAAGATTTTTTTGTTTTGTTTTTAAGGTTAGAATTAGAAAAATATTTTTTTTACATAACTAAAATAAAAGATCTTCACAATAAATATTACTTTACCAAGTACTAAAAGAACTAGGGTATGCACTATCATATAAATAATAATGTAGTTTTTTACATTTCGATTATCAAACTTTTTTAATTATAATATTTTACCCACAGTATTCAGAGTTTTGTGTAATACTTATGTACACTTGCTTTCACCATTGGTAGTATAATAGCAAAAAACATCAAAACTAAAAGCAAAATCCCTATAGCCACTCACATATTTTTCTATTCATCACTGTAAGGTAATGGTCATTTTTTCCTCCCTAACAAAAATTGCTTGCTTTTGAATTGGTGGAGTTGGAGGTATTTTGATATTTTTATATAGCAAATATGTTATTATTAGTTTTATAGGAATATTTTTGTCTATTTAGTATTTTAATAAATAATAAAATAATCAAAATATCTCTAGGAGTAAAAAAAATCATTAGTGTTAGGTGGGGTTATTTAAATATTTTTCTTTTTTCATATATGGTAGAATTGCATAAGTATCCCTAGATTGAAAAAAATTAATTCATTGGGTTAGATGGAGGATGTTAACATCTTTTATGTTTTTTTTTAATTATTGATTTAATCGAGGATGGTAGTGTAATTTAATATTAAAATAATATTTTTTTTATTTATAAAAATTATTGTTATTTATTGTCTATATACCATTGTGTATTGTGAATGATGTTGGATGTTAATAGTAAAAAAATAGTTTTTTATCATATTATTTTATTTTTTATTATCTTTTTTTTTTATTACGAACACGTGTTGTCTAAATATAACCAAATTATTGTCAATGATTCATTTTTTTTTTTACTTTCATTTCTCTCTTCTACTTCAATAAATATATTATAAATTTTATTGTTATTGGTATTTCAGATTTAATTATTTTAGTTTTGTTTTTTATATTTTTTTTTGTTAAAAATCTAGTCTTTTCAGTTTAACATTTAGTTTTTAATTTATATATATATATATATAATATTTTTTTAATTTACGCATGTTACTTAGACTTTCTTTTTTAGGAGCCCATTTAATGCTGGAGTGATGCACTATTGACATTTTTAATTTTTTTTTTTTACCGTCTCCATTTGTTTTTTTTCCTTTTTTGTTCTTCAAATTTCTGCAACCTTTTATATATGATCTTGGAGCAAGATCTTTCACTCTATGCTTGTAGAAAACGGCCATGTCTTAGTTGATATCAACCACATCAATATTTAACAGGTTTAGATGTTTTGGTTTTTATGTTTTTAAAATATTTTTAAAAAAATTAAATTTTATTTATTTATTTTAAATTAATATATTTTTAGTATTTTCAAATAATTTTAATATATAATATCAAAATAAAAAATATATTTTACATACAAAAAATTATTTAAAAAACAACTTTAACTACAACCACACTATAAAAAATAAGTAAATAAAAGAAATTCCGAGGTTAACTCAAGTAGATAAAATAAAATATTTAACAGTTTTGACATTTCTCAAATAATAAAACGTTTCCCCACCCCCGAAATTGCACATGAATAACACAGTAGCAGTTCCATGGCGAACTTTTATGGAGATTAAACAACACCATAAGCATCCACATTCTCCAGCTTATAATTTACTTCTCCAAGCAGGACCCCGTCTCAAACTTCTTCACCAAGTCCACGCCCATGTAATAGTCTCAGGCTATGGTTGCAGCCGATTCCTTCTTACTAAGCTTCTCAATTTAGCTTGCGCTGCTGGCTCCATAAGCTACACGCGTCAAATCTTTCTCATTGTCCCATATCCAGATTCTTTTCTCTTCACTTCCCTTATCAGATCCACCTCCAAATTCCACAACTTCTCTGTTTATTCCCTTTACTTCTATACCCGCATGGTCCTTTCCAATGTTGCTCCTTCAAATTATACTCTTACGAGCGTGATTAAATCTTGTGCTGATTTAGTGGCTCTGAGACATGGGAGGATTGTTCATGGTCATGTTTTGATAAATGGGTTTGGATCGGATGTGTATGTTCAAACTGCTTTGGTGTCTTTTTATGGAAAGTGTGGTGATTTGTGTAATGCGAGGAAGGTGTTTGACAAAATGCGTGACAGGAGTGTTGTGACTTGGAATTCGATGATTTCGAGGTATGAGCAAAATGGGTTTGCTAAAGAGGCAATTAGGTTGTTTGACCGAATGCAGGAAATGGGTGTTGAACCGAATTCGGCCACGTTTGCGAGTGTTTTATCCGCTTGTGCTCATTTGGGTGCTTTTGTTTTAGGGTGTTGGGTGCATGAGTATGCTGTTGGGAATGGTTTGGAGTTGAATGTAGTGCTTGGCACTTCGTTGATTAATATGTATACAAGTTGTGGGAATGTGAGTAAAGCGAGGGAGGTTTTTGATTCGATGAAGGAAAGGAATGTGGTGGCCTGGACGGCAATGATTTCTGGGTATGGAACAAATGGTTATGGTAGCCAAGCAGTCGAGTTGTTTCATGCAATGAGAAGAAATGGATTGCTTCCTAATAGTATCACATTTGTTGCTGTTTTGTCAGCATGCGCTCATGCGGGGTTAGTGAATGAAGGGCGCCGGGTGTTTGAAAGCATGCGAGAAGAGTATCGTTTGGTGCCTGAAGTGGAGCGTCATGTTTGCTTGGTGGATATGCTTGGTCGTGCTGGTCTTCTCGATGAAGCATACAATTTTATCAAAGAAATTCATGAAGAGCCAGAACCTGCTATTTGGAGAGCGATGCTTGGAGCTTGCAAGATGCATAAGAATTTTGGCCTTGGAGCTCAAGTTGCTGAGCATCTCTTAGCGTCTGAACCAGAAAATCCAGCTCATTATGTGATCCTCTCAAATATACATGCCCTGGCAGGCAGAATGGACCAAGTTGAAATGGTTAGAGACAATATGATTCGAAAATGCTTAAAGAAACAAGTTGGCTATAGTACAATAGAATTGGATCGTAAGACTTATTTGTTTAGCATGGGGGACAAGTCTCACACTGAGACAAATGAAATTTATCATTACCTAGATCAGTTAACGCGGAAGTGTAGAGAAGCTGGTTATGTGGCAGTATCCAATTCAGTTATGCATGAATTGGAAGAGGAGGAGAGAGAATATGCACTAGGATACCATAGTGAGAAGCTTGCGATAGCATTTGGGCTGTTGAAAACCAGCCGTGGGACTGTTATTAGGATTGTGAAGAACCTTCGAATGTGTGAAGATTGCCATTCTGCCATTAAATATATTTCAATTATCTCCAATAGAGAGATTATTGTTCGTGATAAGCTGCGCTTCCACCACTTCAAGAATGGCTCATGTTCTTGTCTGGATTATTGGTGAAGACTCCTTTTTGCATCTTTGAACCAGTACGAAACAAATATCATCTAGTTGTGCTTCGATGTATCACCCAAAAATAGACTTGGAGACGCATCAACATTTAACTGGTCAATGGGAGTCCCATGTTGTGGTTGAGAAAAGCACATGAAGGGCATCGATTGCTCATTTTTCAGCCTGGATCCTCTTGATTAAGACATGAATCATTGTAGACGTGGGGGATGAAGGGATCATCACCAAATTCATTTGCACAATAGCTGCCTTACTTCCTGAAATGTTGTCATTAAGCTATTACTATTTGGATCACCCCGCAAGAATCTACAAATCGTTCAGTGTTCCTTGACAAATACAAAGCCACACTGGCTGCAGAAAAACAGTGCTTTTCTTTATGTGGTTAGTGATCTAAGGCATTGCATAAGTAGCGAATACAAGAGTAATAAGAAAAAGAACAAGAAGACGAACCATCAATTGTTCATTTAGCTTTAGAAGCGTGATCTTGTAAGATTATCACATATGTTAAACTCTGATGAATTCAATATCTTTTTAAGAAAATCAGTTGGTACAATTCTCAAAGGTAACAAATGTGAAATGATTTGCCTGGATATCTGCAGCATTTGGCAGAACAGTGTTCTGCAGCGTATTCTTTTCAGCGAAGAGGACTGGTTGCATGATGCGCCTGCAAGAAGACATCCGCCGCAAGCAATTCTCTAATCATAAACATAAACAATGAAATAGAAATCATAATGTTTTTGATCTTACAACTTCATAATCATAATGTTTACCATCGAAGTTTTTCACACCCCTTCAAATTCAACTCTTAACAGCCAAAGAGCTGAGCTAAATTTATTTCTTCCTGGCCTACATTTTCACTTAGAAAAAGAAAATTCTCATCGACAATAAAAATATTTTGCATAAAAACATCATTTTTTTTCTTCTGTTGGTTGCGGGCAACTTGGAGTCTGGAGAACCAATCAGTCGTAAGAATTTCATGCCGCGCAAGCTGCTTTGACCTTGTTCCAAAGGAAATTCAAAAAAGCAGTGACACCATCACTATAAAATCATTTACACACCAATCCAAATTTTATTTTATTATTTAAAGTTTTGCCGTCTTCGCAACCCACAATACATTATTGTTTTTTGAGATTATGTATTTGACTGAAAATCACCAAGAACACGTTGATATCATACAAAATTACAAAAATAGGAGGAATGCCTTGCTATGCCTATTCATTTCTCTTGCTCAATGAATTGGCTGCAATCAATTCCTTTACCAGAAAATGCCTCCACAAGCTTTGAGAAGAGCTTTCCTAGCATGATTTTGAACCCTGTAGAAGCACCGTTTTGACTTTCATGCCGAGTCTTTCCACTGTCAGGTGCATACGCCACCGGAGCTCCTTCCAGATATGATTTACAAGACGATAGAATATTCTGGGAACGTTCACGTAAGTGCTCCTCCACGAGGGCCTCGAAATGCTGTAACAGGACATTGACACAATTAATCCTGATAGTAAACAGCATTCTTTTACCGTGTTTCTACAGTATTCATAGGAGGGAAAAGGGAAAGTTTGAGGAAATAACAGGACATGGAAGTCCAAAATCCCGTAAATCTAATAATAAATAGTTTTAAAGGAGAATTTTCTTGTAAACATAATATGGACACTCGATCATCATGATATACAGTACTTGAAAACGCATTTATTGTTGAAATTGTTAACTCCACCCTGCGATGTTGGAAATGAAAGTGCCTTTTCCAGGACCATGCCAAATTCATCTATGGGATCTAAGCACCCCCATAATATTAGACTAATCCAAAAGTGATGAGTAGTAGTCAACAAAGCAGCAGTTGGCTTTCTAACGATATAATGATTATATCTCAAAGATAACTATCATCATAGTCATTACTAACATTGATGCAGCAGTGGAGTACTTATGATACCAGAAATGTGTACTTTACCTTTGGTGGTTGGCGAATAAGGTAAAGCATGGACTTCCATGTCATAAGGAATGCCTTTTCATTATAGCTTATAGAGTTTTTCTCTCCCTCTGCTCTTCCTATCTGCTTATCATACCCAGCTTCGTTGAAGTATGGTTTTTCATTAAGCACAAGGGCCTGGAGGGAGAGAAGAACTTGGAGAATACTGGAGCTTTCTGGATTCCATACTTCAGAGCCTGAGCCTGTCCATGTGTTGAGGAGACTGAGACAGATTTTTCCAGACTCATACAAATTCGGATTGACTCGAAGTCCACCAGAGCGATAATGCACCGACTGCACGAGAGATTAAATTGACCAAAGGTAAGTTTCTTGTAAAAAATGAATACATCCTCATTCATACGAGTAGATATACAGTTAAAAGAAAAAAAAAATACAGAATTCTAAATTGGATGCCCTAATTGAAAAATAAAATAAAATCATGTCCCTTTGAACAATAGCACTACATAGTCAAATTAACCCTTCGGTAGAAGGGAAAACAACTTATATAGACCATGCTGTCTTTGAATCCTGCCTGATTTGCAGCCATTTACTCAAGCAGCTCTAGGGCGTAAAAGCTTTGGAACTTCAGATTAACTTACAGGTGGTTCCCGAGGATAGTCCGGTGGAAGAAATATATCGAAAAAGAACAGCCCATCATGATATGGAGTTCCATTTGAACCAACAATGGCTGCCCGAAGGAGATCCATTCTATCCTCATAGACGCGGACATAGATTGACTCTGTTCAAGTAACCAAAGGTCTTAGAAATGATGAAAAAGTTGAACAACGAACCTCTTCACAAAATAACAATCAAAAGTGAAGTACAGAATTAGATAAAAAGCATACCAGGAAGATTGCTTTCTAGAATACTCCATTCCTGTTGAACTTTCTTCAACCAACCTCTTTTCACCTGTGTAGAGAAAAAACAGAAAGCATATGGTTGATTATTCCTGTTGACCACTAAGTTTACGGGAAAATGAAGTCAAGTTTCTGACCTGAGACAATGCCAGTGCATTGCCTTCACCATCAAGAAAGCGGTGGTCAGAGCAATCAACAACCATATCAAATCGTTTGAACTGTTCTGAACTATTGCTGGCAGATGAAGATTGATGTTCTTTTCCTTCCTGATCATCATTGGCTTCTGGCTTTAAACTTGTCCCTTCAAATCTCAGGATGTCACCTGCTACTGAAGGTTGAAACTCCATAAACAGATCACAAGTTTCCAGCTTTTCTTTCTCCTCAGGTGTCTTGGATCGATTTCCATCTTCAGAAATAGAATCAGATGCTATTGGGCCAGACACTGATGTGGAACCAAAGGATCCAAATATACCTTCTGTAATCCTTGAGAAAAATCCCAGAGTGAATTCAGGACGGGAAAAGGAACTAGACTCCCGTGGGCACTTAGCATTCTCATTGCCAGAGCTAATGGAATTTAGCGAGTCCTGAGAATGTAACTATTCTTCAGCTCAAATTTTCATAGGAGATGAAAATGCACATGATACAACAAGCTCTATCAAACAACCAAAACATTTAATTTAGAGCCTACTTATGTTTCATTGATTTCTTTTCCCATCAGTTTATTAAGCAATCAAAATGGGCATTAAGCTGAGTGAGTTTTTAGTAGTACAGAATACTTTTGTGCTATTCAGCAGATTAATCCTAGATGTCTCTATACTTCAAAACTCAACAGATCATTCACCAGAATTGTAACAGCTGAAACATGTCGCAAAACTGAAATCCTGGATTTGACAGAAGCCATTTCAGAAGTCCATATAGCTCCAGACTCGACATGCAAGTTGCTTCCTTAAAATTCATTTCAGAGTGTTATCACCCATATAAAACTCCCAAAACTGGAGAGCAACTCTATTTTCTTGCTACAAGATGGGGGGGGGGGGGGGGGGGGGGGGGGGGGAGGAAGAAAACACCATGAATGAAAAGCGGGGGGGGGGGGGGTTGTTGAATTTACCTTTCCTTTCAGGATCGAAAATTGTTCTTCATGATCAACCGTCTCTTTAATCACTTCCTCTTCACGTTGTTCATGTTGCATGATTGTTTCGGCAGAAACTTCACATCTATCAATTCGAAAAATGTGATTAGGTGAAACCTGTAACAATGCCCAACATGGTATTTAAGATTGATGCTTCAATTAATCTCCTCAGCAATGAATGAAGAACAAAAGGCAGAGAGTTACTAAAAATCTGCTTTCAGAAGATGAATTATGCCCTACATTCTAAGTAACTAGAATATGTAACTGGTCTTTGAAACTGAGATTATCCTAACACAAATTTAAATCCTGCTGATATATGTCAAAAGGAAAAGCAAAAGAAATTCAAAATACTGATCCCAAAACTAGACCTGAATACAAAAGTGTTCGATAAATTTCTTTCCTTTTTTTAAGTCAAACCATAATGTGAACATCACTAGGAGCAGGGTGGGGTGAACTAACCCAGGTAACCTGCTGGCTCTATTTTTATGGCTCATCTAGGATTCTGCCGAAAGCTCAATAATGGTCTCCTCTCTAAAAGAACAAGACAATTTCCTATAAGTAGCAGTGCAAAGTCCAAACAACTCCTAGTCCAGTGGCTGCCGGGTGGGTTGCAGATTTACGACATGAGCAGCAAGATCTGTAATGAGTAACGAGGAGAAGGAAATATGCATGTTCTAGATAGTAATAACCAAACTAACTAGGGCATACATTGCCAGTTGCACTCTGGTTTTTTCATAAAAAATTCAGAATTAGCCTTTGGATCTTGTGCAACTTCCATTCTATCACCCCTTGTTCTGTAACACAAAGCACAACTGACAACTGATGATAGAGAAATGAAGTGAACTACACCTTCTACATGTGTCCAAGACAGTGCAAACTCATCATGGACTCTCAAATGCCTACTAAAACTAGAAAATGGTAAATCAATTAACAAAGTAATAATATTATTTCAGATGAAGAATGAAAATGGCTAGAGCTCGCACCTTGGTTTTGAGACTAGAAGCCCATGTCACCTCAACATCACCATCTTCAAAACCTGTCACACATCCGATACTGGACAAGTAATCAACCTGATCTTTACCATGGTCACTGCCTTCAAGAGCAGCATCCGCACCCATTCCAGAGTCTCTGTTCAAGTGATCTTTATTAGCTTGATCCAAATTTTTAAATACAATATCCCCATAAGAGAAGGAGTATTCAGGGTGTTCAACCAGTTCATAAGCACTAACAGTTTCCTCAATCTGGTCACTTCCTACAATGTCGGCCTGGTTCCCTCCAAAGGATTTCCATTTCACCTTAACAACCTGTTCCTTTGCATCCACGCAATTCACAAAACCCCATTTTTGGTTGCCTGAAACATATGGATCATCACAAGCACCCTTGTCTAGTACGAATTGCCCAGGCCAGAAATCATGAGCGTTGACAATGTTTACGGGGAGCAGAGACTTTGAATCCAATCCCTGCGAGCAACTACCGTCCTGCCACACAACATTAACAATGGTTTTTGTCTTCACAATAACAAAAATATCCTGAAAAACTGGAGAGGGGTCCAATCCCGTAAACCCCTGGCCCCTCGTCCTGTCCTTTTCGATGATCTCAATGATAGATGCATCAAAAAGTGTCCGCTCCTTCCCACCCGTACAATCAGCCAAAGGAAGCAAACACCAGTCACCAAGTTGCCAATTTTCATGCAAAAAGCATGTCAACAAATTGAGTTTTTTTGCATCCTGCAAACGCTGAGGAGCAGGCAAACTCAAATCACTATCAACAAGAGCACAGGCAAGCCAATCTACATACACCAAACCTGCTTTTACAGCAGAAACAGTCCCTACATCCTGATTTTCATTCCAAGCTCCACATAACCATGTAGCTGATTTAGACAGCGCTGGGAGCCTGATCTGCACTCTCTGTCCTGGATAATAAGGATGCATCGAATCTTCAAGTATGTTGGGGGAAATTGGGGAGAGCTTTTCTTGATCCACTGCAGTGACCTCACAAGATGTCCCATCATCAAAAATGACACTGACAGATTCAATAACTTCATCAACCCTTCCTATCCAGGGTCCGTGAACCACATAATCCCCCACTGAAATGGAACGAATCTTCAAAAGCTTCTTTGAATCAACATCTTTTATGATTCTTCCATGACTACTTTCCAAGTTGACGAGCATATTGACATTTACAACTCTGCCCATCTGTCCAGATGGATCGGTCGCAGAACAAACAACGTCTCCATGTATGAAGCCCCTCTCAAATGAGAGGAAATCATCAATCTTCCCTATGCTTTCCTCCAGACTAGAGAGAATGCTGCTTGCCCTCCCGCAATACAGAAAATCAAGTTCTTCTATGTCCTCACTGCTACTGTAATTTCCACTGAAACTTTCCCAATCAGAGTCATTAGGAAGCATATCCATCGCGTACACCGATATAAATAAACTTCAGCTCTGAGACAAGAACAACATGATGATTTAAGGTAATAATAATCCAAAAATGCAAATTTAACAATTAAATTGAAAAAAGAGAGACATGAGTAGTGAGGAAGAAGAGAGAAGTACCGTTCAATTAACACTTTTTTCAAGCAACTGTCCAAGAGCAGCGCCTGTAATGCTACGATAAACACACTGGCAGTGGATAACCAAATGGTTGTGTGCCAGAGGATCAAACTACAGGTGGAAATAATGTGGAATGGGTTGAACAGTTATGTATTTTCTCAATCAATGCTGAGGATCAATATAGATATCCCAACAAGATATCCTAACCTTTAAAGGCAGAGATGACGTTCGAAACACCAAAAATTTTCCTTAATGGGATAACAGGAAGAAGTTCCTAATGCCAAAGGAGATTTCCCTA
>NW_011499874.1:1209301-1218918 GCF_000495115.2 Populus euphratica | reverse complement strand
AGATTTCCCTACAGGGATAACGGGAATCGACGAGGACTCCAAATGCCAAAGGAGATTTGCCCAACAAATGGACTGAAGCTTCCGCAAGAAGAAACTTCCAAAGAAGATAATGCACAGCTGATAAATTGATGAGCCACAACTGTTGCAGATAGGAATGAAGCTCAACAGAGAAAAAAGAATTCAATGCCAAAGAAGATCTTCTCTTCACACGGAGTGGAATTCTTGGTGGATGATGATAGATTACAGCTATCTGAAGTATCAACTCTACTTGAATATTCACTTTCAGGTGAATTTCCTAGCGAGAGAAACTTCAGTTACCGTGCCAAAGGAGATTTGCCCTAAAGAGCTTAATCTCAAAGTTTAAATACTACTACCGTCTACCAACTCTTAAAAAGTAATAAAATTTGCTTCTTTTGGGAAGCAGATTTATATTGCCAAAGAAGATTTGCCCTGTTCAAGCCAAACTTTCTACCAGGTTGATCTAGTGCCAATTGCCAAAACCTCATGAAACGTACTCGGCTAAACGGATTAAGAACATAAGACCAGGTCAACCAGACAGACTTCTTGCAGCTTAACTTGATTCAAGGAAACTTGATCATGTGCTCAATGATATCTCAAAGCAGAACTCTCTCATAGCCATCTGTAGTTGACAAAAGTAAGCCCTTTTGCATATAGTTCAGGTTCTTCATGCAACCTGCAAGAACAAAACCCTATAGTTAATATTATATAAAGAAAATATAAGCCCATAAATCAATAAGTCACTAAAAGGTAAACTTTTTCTCAAAGAATTTAGTTATGTAAAAGTAGGAAAATCCAAAACAAGGCAGGCACAAATGTTTAGAAGACAGGTTTGAAAAATGATGGATGAATTTTTCTGCCTATCGTAGCCATACTTCCTCATGAGTGAAAGCCCTAAAACAAAAGAATATTAATTCCAGAAAACAGAAATCTACCCCCATTCGATCTGAAAGAAAGAACTCTTCGATTCAATTTCATGTACCATGCTTCATGAAAACATACATAAATTCACAGACACGGGCAGATATATTGACAGAGAGCAAAAGTATAGAAATATGGAAAATGTTAGCCCCATGTTGAATATATCCTAAAGAAAGAATCAAATCTCCTAAACAATGTTTCTCTTCATATTCCCAGGACAACTTCCTTCAATAACAGTATCATAAAGTAACAACTAACAACATAAATAAAACTATATAAAGCACATATGCACCTTCTAAACATCTGAAGGAATTGGATTCCATCAAAAGCCAACAAAGGAATCGGATTCCAAATCCCAAAGCAATTGAAAACAATATGATATGTGAAAAAAAATTGAAAAACTATATAACCTCAAATAACAAGAACCAACAATCCACACCGCAGTTCTTAAGACCTCCAAAACATATAACAATGCATCAACCCCACCATGAGGCATAGCATAAATGCACATTATGTATGCATGCATGCATGTAAAATAAAAAAAGAAAAGAAAAGAAAAGAGAGAGAGAGTTTAAGAGAAAAGTACCATTTGAAGCTTCTTGCATCACAGGAGCCATGCGTGCAAACTATCACCAGCAATCTAACACCACCAAGAAAACCACAGAAAGTACTACGTGAGCCAATCAAAAGAGGTCAACCCAGTCATAACTCGGCAATAAAAACAAGTTCTTTGACTTTTCTCACGCACCAAGGAAAGAAGAAGAAGAAGAAGAGGCAGCTTTAAGTTACTGGGAAATCAGAGAATTCAGTAAGGAAGTCCGCTCTGAATAACACACATCAAGCCATAAACAGAACTGGAGAACATTCAACAAAGACAGAGACAGGCAGTGGAGAAAGAAAAGGAAACAAGGGGTCAGTTTCTTTATCTCTCTAGAATTTAGTTGGTAAGTGTTTAAGGCTGTTTTGGTTTGTTTCTCTCTCCAGAATCTGAAACGTTGGAGGTTTTTTTCCGAGTGCTTAAATTTTCAGTCCCGTCCATTACGATATAGAGACTGCTATCGCGGAATATACCATCAGTATCAGACACAGACACCCTGCGGGTACTAGAGAAAGAGTTAAGTTAAACAGTTATATGACTGGAATCACCAATTTGCCCTTATCAAATGAATATACTAGTCACTGGGGAGAAATCAAATTTAGCCCCTAATGTATCACACAACTATCAATTGAGTCATAAATCTCTTAACTTTATCAATGTTTTCTTCAAACCTAATTTGAAGATACATTAGAATGATATTTTTTAAATTTCCGACATTAATATATTAAAATTATCAAAAAAATACTAAAAATACATTAATTTTATTTTTTTAAGGAAAAATATTTTTTTAAAAGTTAAAAAATAGAAGGAACCTGGCTCTCGAACACACTATTTTATCTAATTCTTCATGTGCTTTTTTGAAGTTTCCTATCAAGAAAATAAACATTGATTTGCCTTAAGGGATAATTTAGTGTCAAAACATGGCAAATCTTTCTTTAACTCAAACTAGTTGAAAGGAGAGGGAAAAGAATTCATTATGATTTGATGTCTTAGATTGAAGTATTTGATAAATACGTAAAATTAAATAAAATCTTTTGAATATTATTAAAATGGATGAATAAGAGTAAAAATGTTAATTGATAAAATTAAAGTGTGTGAAACTCAATTGATAGTGGAGTAATTGCTTGAGGTTGAATTGAGGGGTTTTGTTTTTTTTTTTTATTTTATTATTATTATTATTAGTGCCAACAAGATAAGAGTCCTTCCTCTATAGTCTCCCATCACTCGAGTTTCTTCCACTAATGTTACGCTGACTTTCTAATTGTGCCCTGTCGGATTGCATCTTCAAGCAAAACATAGGTAAGCCAGTCGGCAAAGTTGAAGTTTTACAACTTGTTTTTTTTAAAAAAAAAAATATTTTTTTTTTATTTTAAGTTACTTATTTTTTAATTTTAGACTATGATATTGAAAATAAATTTTAAAAAATAAATAAAATATTATTTTAATATATTTTAAATTAAAAACATTTTAACTGTAATAACAAACAATTTCTAACCTTTTTTTTTAATAAAAAACTGGTCGTACAATATCATTAAAACGGGAGACTTTAAAATTGGTATGTATACATATGGCTTCCACATGTTATAGCTAAACTGAAGTTTGAATATCTGATTAAATTTTTATTTTTTATTTTTTATTTTTTTGAAACAGCATAAAGAAAGAATATGCTAGGTAGCATTCCTCGTTTAAAGCCAATGTCTGCCCTTTTTTGGCAGGCAAGTGCCTCATGATGAAAGCACAAATCAAGTCTGGTTCAGTGTTTATTCTGATCTTCATACTTTACTCCGAAGAATATTCTTTGTTTAGATTCAGGCCCGATTGACTCACTTTATATTATTAAATAAGTATAAAGCAAAAAAGTGTTGGGAAAAACACTGTTTCCCCACACCTCAGTATTGTTTTTTTCTCTTGTTTTTTTTTTTTTTAATTTAGTCAAATTATTTTTAAATGGCTATTGCAGTATTAAAAAAAATATTTTAATATCGAGTTGATATAAAAAAAATATACAAATACTATTATATAATTTATTTTTAAAGTTTAATTAAATAAAAATTAATTTAAAAAAATTAAGTTATTAAATTTTGTGGAATCAATGACTTAATTTACAAGTTTAACGAAATAATTCTGGTTGTTCTGTTGAGTTTAGTGGAGTATCTTTTTTTTTTTAATTTAACTCGATTATATGATCATTTGTTTTTTTTACTATATAGATAAACAAATAGTTTAAAAAAAACATGTTATTAAATTTTAAAAAATTCATGGTTTTGTTGATGAGTTTGACAAGTTTAAATTTTTTTTATCCATTTTTTTATTTCATCTTTTGATGTTAGGCTGATTGATAATTGAGTTTCATAATTTGTTTTATTTTGTTTTTTATAAGGTTATCAAAATTTTAAAAAAAGGTCTAAATATTAGTTTGACGCTGAATTTTGCAATTATTTTTTTTTATTATATAGTTAAGTAAAAAATAATTAAAAAAAACAAGTTATTAATCTCAATGAAAGTCATTACCCATTTTGCAGGTTTGATGTATTGACCCGAGTTATTTAATTCACGGGTTTTACGAGTTTACCCATCAAACCTGATATTTTTTTTTTAGTTTATGGTTATTTAATTTTTCTAATTTTTTTTTATTTCACTCTTTTTCAATAGTAAATTGGTTGAGAAATGAAATTCATGGCTTTTTTTTTTTACTTTTTATAGAGTTATCATAATGTTAACTAAACATCTTTTTTTAGAGTTGGTACTTGATTTTGCAAGCATTTAATATTATCATAAAATTAAATAAAAATAATTTATAAAAATAAAATTAAACCTATTAAAGTCCATGAATCATGTCTTAAGTAATCGAGATCAATTCAATTTAATATCATCTTAATATTAAAAAAATATTATTTTTAAATTTTTTTAAAAAAAATTATACAATGTTTTTACCTGTTATTCAAGTTATATTTAAACCAATTAAATAAATAATTTATTTTTAATTAGCTTCTAATAATTAAATTTAAAAATTTAGGTAACGAGTCAAATCTACAAGTTCAAAGGTTCGTCCACTTGATTGGATTTAATTGAATTTGATGATAATATTAAAAAATTCAACATACTCTTAATATATTTTTTTGCAGCTAAAAAAAATGATAATTCAACTGCAGCGGAGTGGGGGAGAAACAATAGCGATGGAAGACTAAATTTAAGCTACATGCATCATCCTTCACCACCACAATTTATCCAGGCAAGCATGTTTGCCAAATCAAAGCAAGGAGGCGACTATAACTTTATTTCTTCGATCTTTGTCTGTAGTAATTCACGATCTAGTTGGGAAGGCAGAAATATTGCTTAAATATGGCAACGAAAACGACTATTTCCTAACTATCTTTTCACTCGATGAATGACCAGGGACATTTTACATTATTTTTTATACCACCTTTTTTTCTTTTTGGGTGGAGCATAAAGGTCACTTCATGCTCTCTCTCCCTTGAACCTGCCCTGGATGTGATTCCAAGTTCCTGATCCCCCCCTCTCGTCACTATGAGCTATCAAGGGTCCATGTTCGCAGGTGTCAGCAAGGGAGGTTAGCCAACTTTTTGAGCAAAAGCAGTGAGATTTAACATTGCTCAACTGGGAAAAGAGTTTTCAAGTGCATGCAACTGTGCTTGGATTGCACATAATTTGTTCACAGCTTTTTCATTAGCCAAACCCCAACGCCATCCTGCTCCATCTCCCTAGCTTGGTATTTGAATTTTAGAACCTATGAACATCACAAAATTGCATTAACAAGCCGAATAAACAGAAAACTAGAACCTAGTAATTGGTTAATCTGGTAGCCAGTTCATTCAGCCTAGTAATTGGCTACCAGAGTAACCAATTATTAGGTTTTGATTCTTCTTCTTTTTTTTTTTTTGGTTAAGTGTACATTCTTAGCAAACCAAGGACTTCATTCTACTTTTTCATAATATATTTATAAACTGGATTTGGAGGATTAAATTGGTTCGAGGAATGATTTATAAATTGAGTGGATTAATTTGGATTAATTATTTTTTTTAAATAAAATAAAACAATAAACACAAATTAGAGAGATGATTGAATTAGTTGAATGCTATGTTTTTATTAGATCAATGTCTTCATATAAAAAACAATTAGATTGACACAATTAGAGAGATGATTCATTAATTGGAGCATCGTCGTGTCACATAAACACAAATTAAGCCATAATTATCTATGTTGTGTGTGATATTCTAATACCCCCGTCAACGCATAATGTTTTGGTTCTTCCATAAGAATCTCATTTTCAAAGGTTATAACTCATTAATAAAATACTAACAAAGATTTTGTGTTTATTTATACAAATTTTATAATAGCTTGTTTAGTTTTGTGGTGTAATATATTTTTTTAAAACTTTTTTCATTTAAAAATATATAATAACAATTTTTATTTATTTTTAATATTAGTACATTAAAATTATATAAAAAATACTAAAAATCATTAATATTTTTGAAATAAAACAAACTCAAGAATAAAAACTATCACTCTTCTATTCTATGAACTTTAGAGATATCATGAGGTCATCAATTATCATTTGCCTCTACTTATTTCATGTTCATGAGGAATAAAAAAACAGGATATTCCAAAGTCAGATTGATTGAACCTACTCACGTTCCAAAAGGACAGATTAATGAAGAAATATTAAAATGGTAACTTTCTAAAGTGTAATCCAACCATAAAATTAAGAATCCAAGAAAAAATCAAATTTGACAAGAAGAAAAAAATGGTTTGTGAGCATGATGCACATTGCCAGATATTATTGTTTTTGTCTGAATGTGTGGGAGACCTCAGCAGTGCGTCCATTATGAACTGCATGCCAGAGGGCAAAACAGATTTATCTATTTAAAAGAGCGAAAGCAAGTACGAGAGGGAGGAAATCCACTGATCTTAACCACTATCTTTGTTTAATGCATAAAAAAAAATACAAACAAATGTTTTGGCCATGATTAACAAGACAATGAACAGAGAGTTCCAAGCTATAAACCACTAGGAGGATTGATTTTCTGGTGCTTGGTTGGATTTAAGAAACGTGGTAGACTTTCACACATTACTTGGATCACAGATCTTGTTCTTGCAGCTAAAGTTTCCATGCTACTGTTCTCCTGAAATGAAAGCTACAATTTTACTACCATTGGCCTTCGGATCCATTTGGAATTCCAGCTGCTGCGGCATACGCAGATAGGCTTCTGGATTCCAATCCATCCATACACATAGCAATATATATATGTATATGGCTTACAATAATTGGAGTTGAGGGGAAACAAATTGGAGAAAATATTGTGAAAACCGATTCTATTAGAATAATCATATTTAAAAGGGAAGTGGGGGAGGAACAAAGTGCTTTAGAAAATTCCAATGTCCTTTATGTATATAGTTTGTGGTTGAAAGATGGTGGCGAAGAAAGCGAGTCCCACTTAGAGGCACTTTGTCTCATGGAATGAGGAATCCATTCACATCATAATAAACACCATGGCCCTTCAACCACCCATAAAACATATCGCAGGATTTAGATTTCAATATGGAATATATATAAAAGAAAACAGATAATCTATAGAGGGGGGCCTGGTTGAGCTCCAGCTGTACGTCTAAGTGCTTCAATATCTCCACTCCCACGTGATTTACTAATTCATCATGCCTGTTCAACTGTTGATAATGATTTTTTTATTATTAACGTGGGGTGTCCGGGCTAGCTTGCGCGCACCACGACTAATCCCTACGGCCCACTGAATATCCTGCAAACCTAGTAGGCATGTAAGGCACCGCGGGGGTGACAGGCGTGCACGCTAGGACTCGAACTCAGGTGCAATGGAAGAAGAAAAGCTTCTTTCACCGCTAGGCCAAGCTCTAGTTTGCTTGATAATGGTCTTTCATCACATTAGTTGAGGGAGGGAGGGAGGGAGGTCATTTCATGCATAGCATAATTTTGCTAGTGGGTTCAAAGGCTAAACAGACAGGGCATGCACGGCAAAAGCCTCGGTGATACGAGGATCAGTGGGACCTTAGTTAATCAAGGAACTGGTGAGGTAGAAAACCAATGGAACATCAATAAAAAGGAGAAAAGGACTAAATAAATTTAACGACGGAAAGTGAAGAGTTTCCTCCTAATCTAGACTTGAGTTAACCAAAAGAGATGCGTGCAGGAGAAGGGAGCTGCAAGAAACAGGGATTGCAATTCAATACAATCCAATGGAAATGGATCCGAGGCCCCTACAGGCTTCAAAGTCATGGGTCGGGTGACCAAACACAAGGCCATCGATCCAGGCAGACCAAAAATAAATTGCAACATGCGGTACTTCAACATCAGTTCAATAAGGTCTCTGGGTAGCTAGGGTTCATCTTTATACAACTCTGTTGAACATGCGCAAGCTTAGACCAAAAACAACATCAGTAAATCCCAGGATTAGCTAATGTTAAAACAGAAAGCAAAATATTCTAAACAAATTCCATCCCAAAAATGACAACTACAGACAATAGAGTTAGAATTCAGAATTCAGCAGATTACATCACTAAGGAGAATAAAAGAAAAGGAAAATAGAAACTCCCTCGCACCATATTTCTGACAGCGCCTCCAAAAACAGATATCAAGCTCTCCATTTAGCGGTAGTACTGCAGTCAGAAACAAACATGAATAAGTCTCACCTCACCTAATAAACAAATCTAGCAGCAGCCATGTAGAGTAATCTACGGCAATGCCACACTTCAAAGAATTAATTTACTATGAAAACCTCTCCTATATATTTCATTATGTTTTCCTTTGTAAAGAGAGGAGGATTGAAGGTTCTCAAGGTGTGGGGCGATGCGATGGTAAAAAACTTAAGATCTACATAGTAAATATCAAGTTTGAGTCACAACATATATTTTTTATAAAAATATAGGATAGTTTAAATTTTACTTGTTTATTTAAACCTATAAAACTTTTCGGATAGTGAAGTTTTCTCAAATCCAAAAAATAGGTTGAAGGCTTGAATACTCTAGCGGGAGAGTTCAAACCGTGACCCTTGCATAATAAAAGAGGCCACTGCAAATGTTACTGTCATCTTAACTTGATGAAGCCTATTTCCTTGGCATTGCTTCTGAAGCACTGCCTACAGCACATCAGTCTATGCTTCCTGATTATCCCATGAATCCCGTGAGCGTTTCCACACACTCGGCTCCCAACAAGGGGATTCAAAGTCAAAAGAACAGAAATGCAATAACTTGACCTAAAATGGATCACCGCCATTTTTCAAGGACCTAAGCAAACAATGCAATCAAGAAAAACATCAAACCTAAGAGAAAAACAAAGCAAAAACTTATGCAAATAAGAAATTCATTAGTTGTTCTTTCACATTTGAAAACTAACCAACGAAAATAGATAGCATAGACATTGAACACAAACTCTAAAACGAGACAGGACACGAAACTAAAACAACATGGGAATCACCAAATCAAGAAGTCGGTTACTTATTTTGGTTCTGAACGCTTCAAGGCCCAAGTAAAGCAACAAAAAGTAAACTCAAAGGCCTAAACCTCAGTTAAAAAACTTGCGCCTGTACCTTGAAAACCTTTGGTGTTTTGCGAGGAAACAAGTAGAAACATTATTTTTTGGAGATAAAAGATAGATTTTTCGAGGGGAATGAAGTATAGAAGAGAGTTGGCAAACAAGAAATTGGAACGCACTTGAAAAACGTGTAGGCTGACCTTTGCTAAACTTAGGAATAATTTTTCATGTACAGATATTTTTCAAGAGAATGACGACGGTAATCATTTTTCTATGATATATTTAACGTCAAATAAAGATAGGAAAATCTGAATAACGTAACTTTTAAATAAATAAATAAATAAATAACTGGACTGTATTGATCCTAACATGCGATGCTTCCAACAAAGAAAGCATCACATTAAGTAATTTAAGTATAAATAATTTATTCTATATATTTTTTATTAAATAAAATATGAGTTCGATTTTTTTTTAATTTAGTATTTAGATTATTAATGTGAATTGGTTTATAATTAGCAATTTGTCATTTTTTAAGGTAGTATCATCTAGACAGGAATG
>NW_011499874.1:1179927-1209257 GCF_000495115.2 Populus euphratica | reverse complement strand
AGGAATGCCATTTTAAATAAATCACAGCGCAGGAGCAGGTTTTCATAAAATAAAAAATTTTGCCATCCAATTCCTTTTCTTTTTAATTCTTTCTCTGCACCAAGATCTTGTCATTCTCTATGCATACTACTTATACCATATCTTTTATTTTTTCTACCCTTATATGAAGCCTTAATTCCTGCCATGTTTTATTACTTTTTCCCAATTTTCCTCCTCTTTCCTGGATGATGCCTCAATTCCACCATGCCTTTGAGTTTTTTTTAATACCTTAGCATATTTTTTAAAAAAATCAGTAAAATAGCATAATCCAAAAAATAATTAGGGGTCTACAACGCTTGATCTATCTAGTTGTATACATCTGTGACTCTTGTGTCACATTTAATATATGTAACTTGTGTGTTGTGGATAACAATTGTAGCACCGTGATGGGAATGAAAAGACACCATCAAAGACAATTTTTTTAATCACTAACTCTCTGAAAAAATATAATTCAAATAACTAGTTTTTCTAACCTCAACATACAACTCACAAGAGCAATGCATAACTTCTTCAATCCTAATTAACACAATTATACAAATAATTAACATAACATAATATTTTATTAAGATTAAACTAACTATATCTATTAACAATTCTCATCACATATAATATAATTATATCTAATAATTTTCTTAACTTATGAAAAGGGCTTAAAAAAATCTTAGAAAAGCCTACAATGCTTGCGAAATAGCTTGAAAGTATCATGCTAACTTATTCAATATGAAGATGAGTCTATAACATTCATGTGAGGGTAAGAAAGACCAATATCACCTCAGTTTATGATTAGATTTGAAATACTCATGGATAAACCTTCACAACCACTCTAATTTGTTTAACTTGAGGATAAGTTCGTATAGATATTACAGTTATTAGTGATAATAATATCATCATGAAAACATGATATTCCAAAATTATCCGTTATTATGTCAAGAAACAAAATAACAATACAAGTCTAACTTATTAATATCATACATTTAATCAAGGTAACAAAACTATAACAATAATATAATAAACAAAAATCTAAATTCATCAAATTCACTGATGAAACTTAAAATTCATCAAATTTTGTTATCATAATAAAATTATCACATGTATTTCATAACTAATTATCTTATCTTGTACTTAATTCAATATAGTTCCTAATTTAACCTAAATAAATCTAACTCTATTCTTGATTTACATTTAACAACAATAAAAAATCATTGATTAGTGTGCAAATTAACATGATTACCAATTTAAATTATGTCTAATTAATATAATTATATAAAAAACTATGTTTTTTAAGAACCCTAATTCTAAACCTTATCATTTTTTAAATCAAATTAACAAATACTAGCATAAATTACACCACATTAATAAAGAAAAGGCATTGAAAATACCTTTAAATATAGAATATGAATCATGGACGGTAACCAGTGGTGGCAATTTTAGTCAGAAATGGATTGACCTACGATGAGGGGGAGAGAGAAAGTAGGGTGGCAATATTGTGCTATAAAAAGAGGGCAATCTCATGGTGTTTTGGATGTATTTTGCAGTGAAAAAGAGAGAGAGGGGATCATTGATAGCAAAAAGATGGGAATGACGACTGATTATGAAAAAAATTAGGAGAGAAAGAGAAAAAAAAGTTTAGGGGTCTTAATTTCATTATAAGTTGTAAATAGCATATATGACATGCGTGCCATAGATGAAAATTGCAATACAAAAGTTGATGAAAACTGCAATACAAAAGTTGTAGATGGTACTTACAATTTGATAAACTGTGATATATTTCTAATTTTTTTTTTATTATATTACTTTACCACTTTTTTTTAACTGTGTTAGAATAAAAAAAAAACTCCATGTATTTTCCATTTGTCTCTCTTAATTTGATGCAACAATGCTCTACTGTTTGCTTTTTGCATAATTTCCTTTCCCTTTCAATATCTGATTCATGCTTTTTAGTTGCATTGATTTAAGAAAAAAAAGTGTACAATCATTGTTTGAGTCCACTATATTTTACCCTTTACTTCTGCAATACAATCACTAAATTTTTTAGCTTTTTTTAATTAATACATAAAATAAAAATATGTAAAATAATTAACAAAATTAAAAGGGATCAATATTTTTTTTATTATGGAGCAAGACTCGTGGATTACTTTAGTATAACAACGATTTTGCCTTCCATATAACATCTAATAAAATGAAATTTAAAGAGTAAAATGATATTTTTATTAGGTTTATATGGCATTATCAAAATGATCAGGGGTAAATTTTTATTTTTTATTTTTATTTACTAAACTAGCTTTTAGGAGATTTTTTTTTATTTTCATCATGATTTTTCTTTTATAAAAAAATGCATTAAATAAAAATTTATTATTTTTAACAAATATACATATTATTAAAGAAAAACAAGATGATGAGTGCATAGCAAGCATTAATAAGTGGGGTTGCTCAGTGGTCAAATACCAACTTTTAGGGTAGCACTGGAATCTACTCAGGGACCCTTCATACTTGGGTGGCATGTGTGGTAGACAAATCTTTGATTTGATGATATTGACCTTTTTCTTTCCTTTTTCCTTTTTGATTCTCATGTCAAACCATATATTTTTTCAAACCAACCATTTAATTTGGTTTTCATTTAATTTGATCCATGTTTTTTTATTATTGTTTATTTTATTTAAAATAATTTATAAAATTTAAATTTGTTTCAACTTCATCATTTTTAAAATTTTTTATTTATCAAATTTAGTTTCATTTTTTTTTCCTTTTCATGATTTTTTTTACTTTTCAATCCCATCCCTTATTATAGTATTTCATTTAATCTTTATACTATATTTGGTTTTTATTCTTTTGATTGCTATTTATTGTTTTATTTCATTTAATTTTGTAACATATATGGTTTTTATTCTTTTGATTATTATTTTATTTTTTTAATTATATAATTAAAAATTTAACTTTATAATTTTTACGGGTTTGTTTTCTATGGGTTAACTAGGTCTCATGATCCAATCAAAAATTTTGAAAATTAATCTAGTTTGATTTTGATCTTTTTAAAGTTTTGTTTTTTTTTAAAAAAATTATATTTCATCTTTTGATATTATATTATTAAACCTCTATCTTCATAATTTTTTTAATAAATATTTTAATTTTATATCCTATTGTAGAATAATAAGTAAAAAATCAGAAGGCACTCACCATCACCACTAAACAATTACTTAAAAAGAGAGACTAAAATAGATATAGAAGTATTCTCTTACCGATTTTAATTATTTCAATTAATAAACTTAATAAAGAAAGAAAGCTGCATTTGAAAAGTCAGCACATAATTAAAAAAAATAAAAACTATATAAGGAATTTGATTGTTCAATAAAATACAAACACCATCAAACTTGTGTCTACATAATCCATACAATACAAGCACACCATAAAAAAGAAAAAGTCCATTTTCGTGCTAGACTGTCTTCGCATTTACGCACTGTTCTTAGTCTTGCAAACATACCAAAATGTGGAAAATTGTATTGCATGTAGTAGTCAGGGCCGGAGGCGGCGGTGGCTGGAAGGGGGGCGGCCCCTGCAAAAATGATTTTTTTCCCCCCTGTTTTTCTCTTGAATAATTATAAATTTTAATCTTAAAATTAGTAAATTTTAACTTTTACCCTCTTTAAATTTTTGTTTTTAATTTTATCCATCCAAATCTAATGTCCTGGCTCCGTCCTTTTTTTTTTTTTTTTTTCCAGTTCCAAGTTCAAGAAGACAAAATTTAAATGACAAAAAAGCAGCAAAGGACTCTTCATTCCAAACAAAGGTCACCAGCCACCAGAGACACCTACTCCTCTATTCTACACGAGCTTTCTGTAAAGCTCCCTGAATAAAACACTAATGGCGGCGGCTACGTCCTTCTCCACCACTCTCAGCACTCCAACCCCATCAAAAACCCTAAAATCTGCATCATCAAGGTCACTTCTATGTAACAGCAATTTAGGGTTTTCATCATCAGTGTCTTCCAAGACCTTCAAACCACTCAAAGCCAGTAATGGTAACGTTACTGGTGGAGTTTTGGGTGCTAAGATGGTGTCATCGGTTCCCAGTGTAAAACCCTTGATTTCTCTTGATTTTGAGACCTCTGTGTTTAAGAAGGAGAAGGTATCTCTCGCTGGCCACGATGAGGTACGTACTTTTTTTTTTTCGATTTATTGTCTAATGTTGATTTTGAATGTAGCTAAAATCTTATGTTTTTTTAGTTGTTTAAGAAAGATAAGATTTTTTTTTTTGTGTTGTTTTATTTCTGGAGTTATATGTTGTATTATGTTGTTATGGTTATTGATAGTGTTGTTTTGTGGCTTTGTGTAGTACATTGTTAGAGGAGGGAGGGACTTATTCCACTTGCTGCCGGATGCATTTAAGGGGATTAAGCAGATAGGCGTTCTCGGTTGGGGTTCTCAGGTGCACTTTGTCATAAATTTGAAGTGTTGGATTCGTATAACTCGGCTCTATTTGTGTACAAGTACCTGTATACATCGTTTAGGCCATTTATCTGTAATTTTAAAATTGCTTTACTATATCTGTGTATATATGTGTATTATATGGCTTAGTATGTGTGTGGGGGCACTCATACATGTCGAGAGCCAGTTAATCAATGATTTTTTATATGCTTCAGTCTGGACTGCTTATAGGTTGCTAACGAATAATGATACGTTGTTTATCTTAGGGTCCTGCTCAAGCTCAGAATTTAAGGGATTCTCTTGCAGAAGCAAAGTCTGATATTAAAGTCAAGGTAATTTGCATTTTGTTCTGGGGAGCTAGCTGTTTGTCAATTGCCTGGATGTGTTTGACTGATTTTCTTGGCTGAATATAGTATTTGCATTGCTGCTTTGTATGGTGCAGATTGGACTGAGGAAGGGCTCTCGTTCTTTTGCTGAAGCTCGTGCTGCTGGTTTTACAGAAGAGAACGGGACTTTGGGTGATATATGGGAAACTGTTTCTGGCAGTGATCTAGTATTGCTATTGATTTCTGATGCTGCACAGGTTTGTCTATTATTACTGTTTGAGATTGTACTTCTGAAGATTTTTGGCTCAAATTGTGAGATTCTTTTTGTGTTTGTCTGTTTATTGTTTTCTTTTAATTAGTGGCTCTGGAGGTCGCATTATAAATAAAAATGCATAAAATTTGATATTTAATATACCCGTTATAAAGCAGAGAAAGATCTGGCAAGTCTATTAGCCATACCCTTTTGTTTTCCATTACCCTTTTTTATTTAATCCTAGCAATATAATTAAAAGAAGTTGTTAATAGTGCATCTTGATGGCTTGGCTTGGCTTGTAGTGCCCATCCATTCTGGCTCACCTGCCTGCTGACTTGCCAGCCTGCTTGGAAGTGGCTCTTTTGACATTTCATATGTAAGCCATCTCTCCCAATTGAGAAAAGATAATTTCCATGTTACATCACACAACAATTCACAACAAGTAGGGCTTGAAAAAAAAAGTCCTATACTTTCCTTTTTTTCTTTTTTCTTTACTTTTATTACTATATTATTATTATATTACTCGTAATGTATTAGGAATCCTTTGAATCCGGTACCAACGGGTATAACCTGTCACCAAAATATCCCTCGAGGTGGATAAGGTTAAGCAGAGCAAAAAGGGTTTTCCATAAAATGGGAAATGAAAATTATTCATCCTACACGAGGTTTGTGAATAAATGATTGATTGATAATGAGCAAGGAATATCCATCTTTTTATGAATGTCAACTAAGTATCGTAAGTAAATTGCCCCTAGCTCTTCAATCATTTGATAACCAGTCATTTTTTGATAAATAATCACTATAGGTGAAACTCAATAGAGTTTGATCAATCCTTTTTTTCTGTATGCATGGTATCGAATAAGTTTTTCTATCCGCCTTAGTTTTATTGATTTTTGATCTTTTCCATTCCATTCTATTTCTCTTTCTCTATTTCATTTTTGACTTTGAAAATTTTTCATTGTAGTTGTATTAGATAGAATCCGATTCCATTCATGATTCTATTCAATTTGCAGAATCAAAAGTGTATAAACAGAACTTCTGTTTATACAAAAGTTTTTCTTTTGATTATTCGAGCGTGCTGCCAACTGGTTATAGTTACAAAATCACATTGATAGCCTCTACTTGTGCTTTAGCTCGTTCGAGAGCTAGATGTGCCTCGATTAACTCTCTTGGATAGGATGAAGTTTTCTTTTTCCAAAGGGCATGAGTCCGAGTTTTCAAGCAAGCTATTTTGGGAAGTAAATTTAGTAATCATTTCATGGTGACTGTTCTTAAGTGCTCTGCATTTGGTAAATATTTTGTTTCAGGGTATGTATCTGCTCTTGTTACGTGCCAGATTAGGTAGGGAATGGCAATGCTTTGGTTTTTTTTCCTTCCCTACAATCATTTTTTAGCTGTTATTTTTTTTGTCCTGTACTTTGTGTTAAATAGAGGGATGGTAAAAGCTATCATTTTTTTTAGAGTTTAACTTTCATTGGTTGGTTCAAGTTAGTGAAACAGCACTTTGTAGTTTATGGGTTATCACATATAATTCCATATCTTTTTTTGTAAGTGATGAATATCTGTTATGTTTGCAGTGTCGTATCTGTCAATACGTTTATCCTTTACAGTTGTAGTTTTATCTCATGCAACAGGCTGATAACTATGAGAAAGTTTTCTCGCACATGAAGCCAAACAGCATTCTTGGGCTTTCCCATGGATTTCTTCTTGGGCACTTGCAGTCCATGGGACTTGATTTTCCAAAGAACATCAGTGTCATTGCTGTGTGTCCCAAGGGAATGGGTCCTTCTGTAAGGAGGCTCTATGTTCAGGGAAAAGAGGTCAATGGTGCTGGAATTAATTCCAGTTTTGCAGTCCACCAGGTTCCTCCCCCTCACGCTAACCCTGACCTGTCTGTGTGCTTAGGGCTTATTTCATTTCACTGACTCTTCTTATGTTTATTCATTTCTATGTGTACAGGATGTTGATGGTAGAGCCACAGATGTTGCCCTAGGATGGTCTGTTGCCCTTGGTTCACCTTTCACATTTGCCACTACACTAGAGCAGGAGTACAAGAGTGATATCTTTGGGGAGAGGGGTGAGTGTAGTTCCTTCTGCTATTATTCTTTCACTACTGTTCTTGCTTTATTCCTGACTCTTTTTATTGGATTGTAGGCATTTTGCTTGGTGCTGTTCATGGAATTGTGGAGTCCTTGTTCAGACGGTATACTGAAAACGGAATGAGTGAAGACGAGGCCTACAAGAACACTGTTGAGTGCATAACTGGAATCATATCAAGGACAATATCGACCAAGGTGCTTTGTCATCAAAATGCAAAATTCACACTCTCCTGCTACATCTTAGTTGCCTGCGTTAATTTGGTTTAACCAATAGCCTAATTAACTGCATTTCTTTGTTACAACAGGGCATGCTGGCTGTTTACAATTCCTTGACTCCAGAAGGCAAAAAGGAATTCGAGACTGCATACAGTGCCTCGTATTATCCCTGCATGGACATCTTGTATGAGTGCTATGAAGACGTAGCCTCTGGAAGTGAGATTCGCAGTGTTGTGCTGGCTGGACGTCGCTTTTATGTATGTTCACTATACAGCTTTTGCACTATCATTCTCAAATGTGATGAAAAATGTCCTTCAACTTGAAATTTGAGAAGCGATAACTTCTTTTACATTTATGTTGAAGTTATGATCTACTTTGCCCATAGATGTAGTGTGTTAAAGTTTGTTTTATTTTAATGTTTTATTCCCTCTACAGGAAAAGGAAGGTCTACCAGCTTTTCCAATGGGTAAAATTGATCAGACACGGATGTGGAAGGTTGGTGAGCTAGTCCGAGCTACCCGGCCAGCAGGGGACTTGGGTCCATTGCATCCATTCACTGCAGGTGTCTATGTGGCGCTAATGATGGCTCAGGTACATTACTCTTTTGTTGAGGACGTTGGTATAATAAAATGTGCAATACTCTGAAATCATGCTATATTTCATAACATGAAGGTTGTATTCATAGAAGCCAGGCTTATTTGTTTTTGTGACATCCAAATCAAGTTTGGCCTGTTGAGACCATGGAAAGAAGCTCATAGTTTCTGGTGCCTAACTGTCTTCACTTTTCTTCTGTCTAATATCCAATGCTTGTCTTAAATTGCAGATTGAAATATTGAGGAAGAAAGGCCATTCATACTCTGAGATCATAAATGAAAGTCTGATTGAATCTGTGGATTCCTTGAATCCATTTATGCATGCCCGTGGAGTTTCTTTCATGGTTGATAACTGCTCAACCACGGCAAGATTGGGATCAAGGAAATGGGCACCTCGTTTTGACTATATCGTCACCCAGCAGGCCCTGGTCGCTGTGGACAATGGTACTCCAATCAACCGTGACCTCATCAGCAACTTCTTTTCAGATCCAGTGCATGGAGCTGTTGAAGTCTGTGCCCAATTAAGACCCACGGTTGACATTTCCGTGCCACCAGATGCTGACTTTGTGCGACCTGAGCTTCGCCAATCTAGCAACTGAGATTTGAAGGAGTTGAAATAACCAGGAGGGTTCTTCCATATTAGTTCTGTTGGGGAAGCTCTCTTGAATTATTAGCAGAGTATGGTTTTATTTAAGAACAAATAGTGTGAGCTTAAGTATTATGTCTGCCTGTCCTGTCCGGCAATGAAACACAAGCATGTAGTTTTGTCTATCGGTATTGCGAGAGTATGCGCGTGTATCAGTAACTTTTTTGACTCTCCGTTCTGCAAAGAAGAGAGGAGTGCACTCTTTTTACTGCTGCTGTGTCCTTTCTGTTGCTTAGACGCTAGAACGAGGCATGGTAGCTCTGTGCTACAATCTCCCACGAAGATGCTGCCGAAGTAGAACTGGAACCTGGATGGTATTTGATATGCAACTTTGTATCAATTCTGTGTTCGTTGCAGTGTTGAGAAAACAACCAGATCCAACCCCACCTATGATGTTAAAGTGAGATTGTGTTGGAAAAGATGTTTGAAACAACTGCCACAAGGGCTCAAAATTCATTCATCCATGAAATCAAGATGTCCGACAACCAATGATCTGGATGACAAATCCAACAATCCAAACCGTATTTGTCGTTCACTTTTCCTGTTCATGACTAGTTCAATTCGGTTAGGGAGTTCGATTCGGTTAGGGTTAGGGGCGGGTTGTTTTTTGTAATATTTTTTTATATTAAAAAAAATTATTTTAAATATTATCAAAACCATATAAAAACATAATTTTTTTTTTAAAATACCAATTGTGTTTTTGATTTTGAAGCGTCTATATAATTATCCTTAGAAAAAAAAAATCTTTTATCTTAAATTTAAATGAATCATTAAAAACTCTTTCGATTTCTTTGAATTTTCCTAAATTAAGAATTAATTTAAAACTCATTCCCGACCAATCTGAATTTACAAATATCTATTCATTTCTAATCTTATGTTAATTGTTTTTTCATCAAAATATGATGAGAGATAGTTCGGACAGAAAATCAATTGATAATTTTTCTTAAACCTTTGAATTCGAAGATTCTGTGAGGGGAGAAAACCCGAAAAGACTTGTACGCTAAGGAAAGCATATGATACAGAGTGTGTCATAACATAAACCGGAAATTAGAAGAGACCCTCTCCGATTTCATTTATTCTATCCCTTTCTCCCGCGCTGGAACAAACCCCTTCCCTTTTCTTCTCTTTTATTTTACATCACTTGCACCTTCATTTTATCTTATTATTTAAGAAAAATCAGAAAATCAAGAATCGAAAATGGCGAGTCGGTTCGGTTTCCAATCAACGACAATGATCGTGACAAACACACCTGCGGCAGATCTCGCACTCACAAATCTCGCTTACTGCTCCCCCTCCGATCTCCACAACTTCGCCGTCCCTGGAACCAAGCTCTTCTTAGCTTTAGTCGCTGACTCCTCTGTTCTCTCCTTTTCATATCCTTGGATTTATGGCATTATTTTTCTAATTAATTGATTCTTGCAATAATGATTTTATTTTTGTTTTGTTTGCACTAACAAATTTGTAGCAATTTACACGAGGATCCAAAAACAGAGAATTTCGTTTTCTTTGGTATAAGTCACACTACCGTTTCAGTGTTTTAATTATCGTTAATAAGAGGATTAATTAGGATTTTGATTTTCGATTTAAACTTATAATCGCAGGCTAGTGACAATTGAGAAATTGAAATGTGCGTGTGACAATTTTTGTGAGCTCTTTGTTCAAGTAATTTCAATTTGGTTGCCTTAACTAAGAGTTACTCCTCATGAAAATATTCGTACCGGTCAAATTGCGCTAAATGCGATTCAGCGAAGGCATGCTAAGGTTTCATCTGGCGATACGGTTTCTGTGAGCAGGTTGAGTTTGTTGCACTTTAGGGGGTCTTTTCTTCTCAGTAATGGCAGTTTCTAATTTTTTTTTTTATCAATTTTTTTTTAGGTTTATCCCTCCTGAAGATTTTAACCTTGCGTTGTTAACACTTGAGTTGGAATTTGTGAAGAAGGGCGCTAGGAATGAGCAGGTATGTAGATTGGAAACCCTGATCCTTTGATTACGGCGGTGGCGCGTTAAATTTTGCATTGCTTTACGGAGGGTGGCAGGATTAAGAGATGTTGATGTTGTTTTGTAGATTGATGCTGTTATTCTGGCCAACCAGCTTAGGAAGAGGTTTGCTAACCAGGTAGAGCTTTATGCCCCTCAGTTGTTGTGTGTGATTGAAAATATTGCTCAGTACTCGTTTCAATGTCTCACCTTTCCTATAAATGGAAACCGAGCAAGCTTAAATATTACAAGGGATATTTTTAACCTCATTACCCTTGTGCTGGATGAATCCTAGTTAATTTCTGTCTGAGATTTCAGTTTTTGATTTGATCTATTATTTGGAAATTGTGTTTAAGTTGTGGGATTTTGTTGTCTGCAGGTTATGACATCTGGGCAAAGAGTAACCTTTGAGTATCATGGAAACAATTACATATTTACAGTCACTCAAGCCACTGTGGAGGGACGGGAAGATTCTAATGATTTTGAGAGAGGAATGATTTCAAGTGATACATACATCGTCTTTGAAGCATCAAATTCAAGTGGCATTAAGGTAAATTTTGATATTTGTATTGTTATTCTTTGTGCTTAACATTTATGGCTTAGGACAGACCACCTGTCTCTGGATTTTAATCATCTTAAAATATTGTTCTTAGTGGTGTGAATAGATGATGCCCTGCTTCTTCTCACCTTGATTTGTGGTTCAGTATAACATGCTTATGCCATGTTAAATTGTATTTCCTTTTTTTTATTATCAATAAAGCTAACTAAAAGTGTTTTGTTAACGGATACTTCCATGGTTGTGTCAGTCTATTTAATGAAATAATACCATCCTAGATTGTACTGAATTTGCACCTGGAAAATATTTGGCATATCAAACTTGGCAGTGAACATGCTTTTGATGCCATGTTATTGTGGGCATCCGTGACAGTTGAATCTATTTCCCTTGACTGTCCATACTGCTTGGCCCTCTTTAGGAAAGTATTCCTTGTGTCTGACATGCTGATCGTAATTATAATTTGATGGATTTGATTTTGGATTCATCAACTTGTGTTGTTGTACAGATTGTCAATCAGCGTGAAGCTGCCAGTAGCAACATCTTTAGGCATAAGGAGTTTAATCTTCAGTCACTGGGTATAGGTGGTTTGGGTGCAGAGTTTGCAGATATATTTCGAAGAGCTTTTGCCTCTCGTGTTTTCCCACCTCATGTGACAAGCAAGTAATACAGTTAGTTCAAGTTATTTCAATCCTGTTTGGGATATGTACATGTTCTTGATGTTAATGAGGTTTTGGTGTTTCCAGATTGGGGATCAAGCATGTAAAGGGAATGCTGCTTTATGGGCCTCCTGGCACTGGAAAAACTCTTATGGCTCGTCAAATTGGAAAAATGCTGAATGGGAGGGAGCCAAAGGTTTGGAACTGATTCCCTGGTTTTCTTCTTTGTGTATGTTTGTGTGTTTGTTGATCTTCCAGAAAGAAAATAATAAATGGCCTTTTGCTGATGGTGTCACCTGAAATTTATGTTTTTATTATCTATGCCTATCTCCATACCAATGAGTTCTATTCCATTTGATGTTTGGGAAGTTGGAACAACATTTTAAAATTGATGCTATAACACTTTGTGTTCCTGGTTATATGACCTTGATGGTTTAGCATGATTGAGGTCTATGTAATTTTAAATAAGCAGTTGAATATGGTCGGTTTAATTTTGTATTCAGTGGAACACTATATTTCAGGATTTTATGAGCCATTCATCTTATGTATTTGTTATGATGCATTTATTCCTAGTATGAACCTTTTAAGGTCATGGTGTCAGAGTTTAGCGTTGGAAGTTTATGTTTGAATTACATCTTATATTTTTATGTGAAAGTTCAGATTCAAGTGTGAAATAGGATATTGTAATGAAAACATCAGTAATAACTATATGTTCCTGTTAGTTATGGTTTAATGATGCCAATGATAATCAATATGTAATTTGTTTGTTGGTAACACTGCTAGATTGTTAATGGACCTGAAGTCCTAAGCAAATTTGTTGGTGAGACTGAAAAGAATGTCAGAGACCTGTTTGCTGATGCTGAAAATGATCAAAGAACCAATGGTAAGGGACCTCTTTGAACACAGTATGATTGTAGGTACTTTCTCCATGATGCTAATGCCATCACTACTTTCACTTTTCAGGGGACCAAAGTGATTTGCATGTAATAATCTTTGATGAAATTGATGCCATATGTAAGGTATGAGATTTATACACTCTTTTTAAACACTCATGCAAGTCAAATGTATCGCCTTGTGTTGTTTAGCAATTATTCTACTTTTTCGACCGCGCCACTATCCAGGACAGGAAGCCTTTTTTAAGCCAGAATAATAGTCATCAATGGTGATTGAAATTGTGTATTTGATCCAAGTTTTGTTGGTTGTTTAAAGTCTTTTGCAATTAGTATCTTACAAATTTAGTGAGAAAATAGTAATGGTAAGTTAATTTTGAATTTAAGGTTAGATTGGTAACATCCTTTACTATGAAAAGGAGAAGAGTTAGAGGAAGTTGAGACAGGAAAAGGGAGGACTTATAACAAAAGAAAAACAAGAATAGAAAGTGATGAAAAAGAACTACAGAAAAGCCAATTAAGTGCACTGAGAGTGTGGGAAGGGATTTGCTTAGAAGAATAGTATTCAAGCACCTTCAGATGAGAGAGGCATTTATGTATAGATAAATATATGATGTTTATCAGGAAAGTTTAGCAAGTTTGATTGTGGTTCTCTTTCTTTTACATGTAGACTTCGTGTTAAAAATTTTAAGCTAGCATATGTGTGTTGCATAGTTGCATTTTCTCCCTTGATAATCTGTCAGTGACATATAATGCTCACCTGTGTCATTTAAATTGGAATTAAGGCTAGCTGCATCCATTATAAAAATTATAACAGAAGTAATGCATCTTTTATTCTGTTTTTTGCAGTCAAGAGGATCGACTAGAGATGGTACAGGAGTCCATGATAGCATTGTGAACCAGCTACTCACAAAGGTTGGTGAAGAGTTCTCAGTGATTTCTGATCATTTGAGAAAATCTATATAAAATTTCCCCAGCCATTATAATCTGCTTGTGTGAGTTTCTATTAAAAAGCCCTAGTGATTCCATTGATATGACTAGGAGATTGCTTGCTTTTCAGATAGATGGTGTGGAGTCCCTGAATAATGTTTTACTGATCGGAATGACCAACAGAAAGGATTTGCTTGATGAAGCACTTTTGAGGTTACTCCTTGTTTCTTTGTCTGTCACGCTTATGTAAAACCGTGTTTAATTTTATCTTTTCATATAGTGAAGGCATCAGTTGCAAATAAGAAAAAAATGAAGTATAACTAGTTAGGTGAATTAAAAGGTGAAAGTCCATCTAGGACTATTGTTATTTTTTTTGGCTGTATTGGAAATTCATGGTAATTTAAACCAAGAACAGTAATGCAGGACATACAGTGCATAGATAGCTTTATTGTATTCTGAAAAATGCAAGAATTTTGAACTATTTTCTCCCACTTTAACAAATATCATCTTCAAGCCTTTTAATTTTGTGGTTTGTAGGCCAGGAAGATTGGAGGTTCAAGTTGAAATAAGCCTTCCTGATGAAAATGGTCGGCTGCAGATTCTTCAAATTCATACCAACAAGATGAAAGAGAATTCTTTTCTTGCTCCTGATGTAAATCTTCAAGAGCTTGGTATGTATGTTCGCACAATGACTTTGATTGGAATCGAATATTATCCCAGAGTATATACCATAATTGTTTAAATATTAAATTCTGGTTTATCAAGGGAAAGATAAAACTGTTGGATTACCAGTACTACCAAAATGTTAGCAAAAAGTGAGAATGAGATAGTTTGTGTTCTGCCTTATCGTATTTGCGGGTGAAGTTATTTACTGTCAAAACTTACTTTGATAATGAGATTGCGTAATGTTTGTATAATGGTTTTTATTTATATATTTATTTATTTTTTGCATACAGCTGCTCGCACAAAAAATTACAGTGGAGCAGAACTTGAAGGTGTAGTGAAAAGTGCAGTATCATTTGCTTTGAATCGACAACTAAGTCTAGATGATCTTACCAAGCCAGTAGATGAAGAGAGTATTAAAGTTACAATGGATGACTTTTTGCATGCACTCCATGAAATTGTTCCAGCATTTGGAGCCTCCACTGATGACCTTGAACGATGCAGGTAGAGTTAGAAACGTTTTGCTCTACTTGGAACCATAAATTTCTTTTGAATCTGGCTAGCTCTAGATATTTGGAGCTAAATTTTTCTATGGTGGATAAGAGCATAGATAAGTATATTGTAACCAAACATGGTTTGGCTGTGTGAAAATAGAAAACACAATCTCAGTCGAATACAAATTCCTAAATTGTGCCACGTAACATGGCTTGTAGACTTAATGGCATGGTGGACTGTGGTGATCGACACAAGCATATTTATCAGAGAGCTATGCTACTGGTGGAGCAAGTTAAAGTTAGCAAGGGAAGTCCAATGGTCACTTGCCTTCTGGAAGGCCCAAGTGGCAGGTCAGCATTGTCCCTTCCCTTTTGTGCTTCCCCTTTTCATTTGCTTCGTGTAATTTCTCCTGTTGCCAGTTTTTTGAATGTTACTCTCTCTCTCTCTCTCTTACAGTGGTAAAACTGCATTGGCAGCTACTGTTGGCATTGACAGTGATTTTCCATATGTCAAGATAGTGAGCTCTTTCCCCATAATATATATCAATTTTCATAATCACTTTGATACTGTATGTTGTTGTTCCTAAACTTCTGAGTTTCCACCTATTTGATAGATCTCAGCTGAAACAATGATTGGTCTCCATGAGAGCACTAAATGTGCACAGATTGTTAAGGTATGTGAATCAGAAGTTTACGGGCTCTTGTACACAGCTTTAATGGTAACCTAGGATTTTATCATGCTTTTCATTTTTCCCTTTTTAATTGGAACTTGCACTTCTCCGCACGCACAAGGCTATACTTGCTAACAATTGTTATCAAAGTATAGCATATTTGTGACTCTGTTTAGTTTCAGCTGCAACTAGCAGTATTGCCTTTATAATGTAAAGAATTAAGCCTTGGATAACTTGGTACTTTTCATAGGTGTTCGAGGATGCATACAAGTCTCCTTTAAGCATTATAATTCTTGATGACATCGAGAGGTATCCAACTTTGAAATTTGCAGTGTTATTAACTTCAGTTACTTGCTTAGGCCCCAGTTCTGTGTTTTGTACTTTAAATGAATTTTTTTCCTGATGATCAATTGATATCTCTGTTGCAGATTATTGGAGTATGTCGCTATTGGGCCTCGCTTTTCTAATATAATTTCTCAGACATTGATGGTACTCCTGAAACGTCTTCCTCCCAAGGTCTTCTTTCTTCCCTTCTTTCCCTTTTTTGCATGTTGTTACTTTCTCACATAATTTGTGATCATGTGCTCTTTTGCGGCTCCATGCAATAAAAAACGTGATTTTTGCAAAAATAAGAAAAGAAAAGAAAAAAATTTCCCTCTTCCATTTAGTGTTGAACTGTATTTTGTGCATAATAATCTCTCTGGTTAGAACCTAGAGCCTTCTGAATGGTCAAATAATTCTATCCACATGAAATGTTTATCAGTCTCTCTAAACTGCTATTACTTGTTATGACGAAGTAGCTCCTTTGATATGCCGGTCCTACTATCATTTTTTCTCAACAAAAAGGGAAAATAGAATAAATTATGTTGTCTGGTTTCAATGTATTGAATTTTGTTGGGAGCAACGTTGATTAGCTTGGATTATGCAATCTTGAATGTGTTATGAATGTTATAGAGTTATCTAGTTGTAAAGGATTGCTGTTCCTAAAAAAGGGGGAAAAGAAAGGTTAAGTGGGTACTGGACATAGGTTATTAATGAAATGGCTGAACTTATTTTTGTTCAGTTTTTGTGATTGTCATGCTCCTCGTTGTTGCAAATGGCAGCTTATGAGAGCGGATGTCAGAATGGATTATCTATTTTTAAAATAATCATGGCTGAAATGATTATGCAAGGACCTGAGATAGATAATTCATTAGAATAATCATGAATGAATGATTATGTTGGTGGTTAGTAGTTTTCCTGGCCTTACCAACCTGCAATTTTATAATTTTTGAACTTTGCTTTTAGGAAAAGAAACTTCTGGTGTTAGGGACAACAAGTGAAGTAAGCTTCTTGGATTCAGTTGGTATTTGTGATGCTTTCTCTGTTACTTACCACCTTCCCACATTGAAGGCAGATGATGCAAAGAAGGTAAACGGTCCATTTGATACACTTTTATTCATCCATTTGCAGTTTAGTATTGTTTTTCAGTCATTACATTAAGCAAAGGTAAGAGTGCAGAGCATCTGTTTTGTTCATGTTATTCATAATTAAGTGTTTTAATTTTTTGAATAAAGGTTTCTTACATGAATGATGAATGTGAAAGCTGCATAAAGAGCTGCTGTATTGTTGCTAGGATGGGGGAATGGCATAATCTATTTATTTATTTTTCTAATGTACCATTTATGTCACTTGCATTTTGTTTGTTAGTTAAACTAATTTACTCCCCTCTAATTTGACTGAAAATTCTTACAAATCCATTTCAAAGGCTTTTAAGGATGGTGCCAGCTGGCAATTATTGATTTCTCATTAGGGATGTTACTTGTAATGATTTATTACTAATAGGAGATGTTTGGACAGCTCAGTTCTCTATGGATGCCATCCATGCTCCCAAGTCCTAACACCCTTCTCTCTATAATTAGCTTTCTGGATTCTGGATAGATGATTAAAATGCGACCTCACATTTATTAGTAATTCTGAGAGTAAATACATAACCTTAATGTAATATGCTACATTCCTCACCAGGTACTGGAACAGCTCAATGTTTTCGCTGAAGATGATGTCAGTGCTGCTGCAGAAGCCCTGAATGATGTAAGATTATCTCCTGAAATGCTTATTTTATGCTTCATTTTTTCTCCCAAAACTGAGATCTGGTCTTGACACTTAGTGCTTAGAGAGTTATGAATTGTTCTTCCAACACTATTGGATGCCTCCCTTGGTCCTTGCATATTTAATTTGGGTATCATGTTTGATGGTGGCTACTTCATTCAAGGGGTGTGATTTTTTGGATCATGTCATGGTCATTTATGGAAATGATGGTTTAGGCTTTTAATTACTGCCCTTCTCCAGGAACTGAATTGTCACAGTTATGAATTATACTTGTTGCCTTTTATGACCTTGTGAATTGCTCCAGTCTATGGCTAAACTATGGCATTAAGCAACGATAAGTTCATGATATCTTAATGGGGAAATGTTTTTTGGTCGTTCGGGGCTGAACTTGATTTTTGTTGAATAACGAATAACCATCTGGGATTTTTTCCTTAAATTTTTATATTTAAGTAGGCAAAGCAACAGTTTTCTGTATTTATACTCACTTCTAATCTCGTTTCTTTCTATAATTTCTCTTCATAGATGACTATCAAGAAGCTCTATATGTTGATTGAGATGGCAGCCCAGGGAGAGCAAGGTGGAGCTGCCGAGGCTATCTATTCCGGTAAAGAGAAGATCAAGATTGCGCATTTTTACGATTGCCTTCAGGACATTGTGCGATTCTAATTTGAAGCTCTCGTTGACCTTACCACCCAAAAAAAAAAAAAAATTACCTGATTTATAGTCACTAGTCCTCCCGAAAGTTTTCACCTCCCATTTTCAATTTTTTACTGCATCCTTTGTGGCGATTTTTTGTTGTCTATTTTTGGCATTTTGATTGAGTGATGTGTTTGCTCTGAGCTTTTTAGGCATCATGGTTTTTATCTTAGGCTTTGTACAGTTCCGATGAGCTTGAACGATTCGAAGGTTATAGACTTGAAGAACTATTATCTATGTGCTAATGAAGTAGATGTGTGGTAAATTGATGAGTTTTTCACCTTGTTGGCTTGCTTTGGCTTCTAGTTTTACAGAATTACAATAATAATAATAATAATCACGAGCTTTACTCAATTAGCTTTAATCGTGAATGAGAAAGAACACTTGGGGTGTTTTTCATTAGTTATGGCCGTAAGCATTCGTCAGTTGAGGGTAGAGTGGGCATCACATGCCATGGAAACCTGCAAACCATGAAGAGATCGGCACACTCGAGCGAGGGGTTACCTCGCTCTAGATTACTGGTAATTGAAGATTATGAAAAGTGGTTAAAAGACGTAAACCATGAAAAGATTATGCGATCTATGCCCCTTGCATGCTACGCCAAAAACATAAATATGTAATCAAATTCCTAACTATTCTTAAAAAATCAGGTGCTTAGTTATAATAATAAAAAGAAATTACGGTGCAGAAGGCAAAAACTTGTTCACTTAAGGTAGGGCGTGGCCGTATATATTTCATGGAAGGAAAATTACACTCTTATGTATAGAGAAGGGGAGAAAAAGGAAAGGAAACCCTGAAGATGAAGATTAAAGAAAAAAAAGTATAACCCTAATCATACTTCTCTCTCCAAGAATAAACAAGAAAGAGAACCCAAGATAGACCCAATAAGATATCACCAACTGTCTGTCTCAACCAATCCCAAGCCAGCACCTCAACTCTCCTCTCAAAGTTGACCCTCCAAATAGCCATGAAAACATGAAGAAGCGTACACCCTTTTGCAAAGAAATATTGAAACTCTCCGTCCTTGATAAAAGAGACCATGAAAATCAACCACCCAATAGCAAATAGGAGCAACCCAGAAAATGAATCAGAGGTCCGGATCAGGAGCTGGTCTTGAGGTGTAGACCCCATCAGAATCTTTGCAGCTTCATTCCCATGTGTGAAGGTGTAGATTTCCTTCATGTGGAACATCATGAGTGCTCCACTTGTTATGGCTATGAGAGAGTGGAGGATACATATCACAGGAAAAGCCGATGACATTTGAGGGTTTTTGGGAATCTAGGCATCATGCTTTTTAGGGATCATTTTGAGGAGACGGTAAACAAAGGAACAAGAAGAAACTTCTCTTCCGTAGATGCCATTGAAATAGGAGAGTCTTGTCACCGTAGGCGGGGAGATGGATAAAAACGTGTCATGTATCCATGATAAGGATCTTGTGGGGCCTACAGTGGTCATTACACAGGACTAATTGTCTTAATATTGTACACGTGTCATGTGATTAATCGTGCCGACTTAATATAACAACTGCGCTTCTTATCTCCACGCAGAGGTAGAAAGCTCAGTCATGGGCCATGGTTTTTAATATTATAATATTAAAATAATTAGAAAATACTAAAAATATAACAATTTAACGTATTTTATGCCAAATTTATTTTTAAAAACATCTAAATAACTACGGGTAGATGTTAATCAGATAAAAGCCAAGGTTTTGTGTTTGGAATTGCAATTGGATTTCATTTTGAAAACGAAAATGCTAACGAAGCATTGCAAGTGGCGGAGGTTCGGCCTTGTTCATCCAAGATTTGTTCGGAAATGAATAGTATAAATTTCAGAAGCTTTTTGAAATTAATTAGAATAATGAAATGATGTATGTTTAACTTTTTCATATTTTTATTCTAGTATTGTTTGATAAAAAAATCCCATTCTTAATTATTTCTTAAGAAATTATTTTCATATTAATATTTTGATAATAAATTAATATTTCTTGCATTCAAAATGAGAGTATATATGCCCATGAACACGTATTATCAAATGCCATTTTGGGTTTATAAGGGTTTTTTTATGACAAACGAGTGGTTGGGATTCAAAACTTATTTTTTAAAAATATTAATGTCAATTAAGTTACAATTCATTAATTATTTTTAAAATTAAATAACAATTATAAATATAATTACATAAATATAACAAATATGAAGATATTCAAAATAGTAAAATTACATTAGATATATTAAGTTATTATTTTTTCTCATATCTAGATATGAACAGATTAAAAGTGTATTTAATATTATTGTAGCAATTGTTTTTTAAAATATTTTTATTTAAAAATATATTAAAATAATATTTTTTTTATTTTGAAAATTTTATTTTTAATATCTGCACTTTAAAATGATATAAAAATATATAAAAAATTAAAAATAAAAATAAAAATAATATTACCAACGCAATAACAAATAAGTCTTAAAAAAGCTATGGAAGTTTTATTTTCACTTTTTTAACAATATAATTCAAGTGAAATGGAGTATTATAATAAACTAAAAAATTAAATAGAGGAAGAACGATAACATTTTTGTGGTATTAAAGGTCAGGAGTAGATAATTCAAAGGGAACTACAAGTATCTTTCTTTTCTGAGAATCAATAAGGAAAATATCTTTAGAAAAGGCGACGAGTCATTGATTTTCCAAGTCAATATCAAGTTTAAACAGAGTACCGCGGCTGTCAGAAATTTTGGTTGTTTCTGGTTATTGCAACCATCAGCTCAGATGTCGGCAGGGAGACATGGACGGCATGCAGACAATTTCTATTAACTTCAGGCGAATGGTGATTGATAAGCAAGTCTACGAGCGGAGAAACACTTTCGAGCTAGGTCGTGGTTCATGGTTGTCCCATCCGAGGTCCACACGTGGACACTCTTGTCATATACGAACCACTGAGAACGATCTTGCTTTAGCCCTAATCTTCTCTAAGATCACATTACCCGCAGGCAATTTTAACTGTGAGATGGGTTGAGCATGTGCTCTTATGATTTGGAGTGGAAAATCAGAGACAAGCTTTTCTCCAAAGAAAGGATAAAGAAACAAGTCGGGGTAATAATTATGGCCAACGCCTGCCATGTGCATGGGAGACGTGATGGTCGGTTTTGTTCTAGCTTTTCTTATTCTGCGTCACATGTAATGCAATGCCTGCATCAACCTGCCTTGTTTTTATCCTAAAAGCAAGTCTTTCTGATGTACCAGAAACAAGTATAGAATAATGTGTCGAGATGCGCTTGTGACTTAAATTCATGATGATGCCTGCACAATCGCTCTAGTACTGGTAGCCTACACACACACACTTATTTCTTTGTTAAAGACAGTTACTGTAGCTAGAAAAGATTCAGTGGTTTCTATCAGTTCATAATTCAGTTGTGTTCTTCCATTTATATTTCTAGCGTTGGATTCTGCCCCAGCAAACCAGACGACAATGCATAGCAAAATGGTAGAGCGACAAGGGAAGTGGAAAATGATATCCGTTGAATTTATTTGTTCCTAAAAAGGAAGAGACATTAATATTACTATAAAATAAGTTCTAAGACAACCTTGCTATCATAAGGAAGAGCAGAATGGGTTGCTAATGTGAGGACTTTGGTAGCAACCCATGTGATAATTATTTAAAATTGCTATCTATATACAACAAAAAATTAGCAGAAAAGGTTAATTCACAAGGTTGGGAAAAAAAGAATGAAAGAAGGTATTCCCCGAGGTGACAGAACTGTAACACTCTTCTTGCGCAAATCTTCCATCCCAGCAAACAATTTTAGAAGGGAAGGAAAAAGAACGAGACTTTTCCTGATCAAAATTTTAACTTGGATCGGTGTCCTTGGCACCAGCAACAACTTTGCGGTGGCGCCTAGAGCCAGACCTCCTCCCGCGCCTAGCTGGGGCTTTCCGAACAGTAGCACCTATGACCTTTACAGTTGAAGTTTCAGGTGTTGTTTGAATTGGAGGTTCATTAGCCAAAACAGGTGGCGGTAGTTGTAGTAGCGATGGTGGTGGAGGATATACAGGAGGAGGATGAGCTATCTGTTCTAAAACATCTCTATGGTATTTCTGCGGATAGAAACAAACAGTTTAAGGTTAGAAAGAAACGCACAAGAGAAGGACAACGGAAGAGATGAAAAGCTGTGTAATCCAAAAGATGGAACAGCATCATTAGATAGATATTAATCAAATTACTCCGAGTGTGTGTTTAAGACACTATTACACTTGATGTACTATTATAATGAAGGCTTCTCCGCTCAAGAGCAAAAACACAGGTTAAATGTACGCTCTAGTAAAAATTATATATAAGAGAACTCTGTACTATGATGAGTTTCCAGCAAGTAGCGTTTGAGGCAATTTTCATAAAAATAAAAAATTCAGAAAATAGATTCAACGAGCCACAGTATAGGAAAAAATTCGGGGTATCATCAAGTACAGAAGTTGCTATGTGAAGCCTCCTCCAATAAACCACCAAAAATGCAATGTATGCCTCTTTTTAACACAATTTTACCATAACACAGTGCAACAAGACCAAAACATAACTTCCATAAGGATTGCTAATGGAACCTGATAAACCTCCGCAGCTATGGAAATCAAAAGGAAATGCTTATCTGCAACCTAAAACTTAAACTAAATTTTGTCAGAAACAACATGCTATAAAGGAGTTCAATTTGTTACAAACTATGATGTTCACAAGATATTTTTGTACAAACAAAACCAACAATACATAAAATGATTACCTGAACAACAAAGTTGCGCCTTTCACAGTCCAGGAACATGTTGACAGTCCAATTTGTTTTCTCGTGGATCTTATCCCTGACAATGGAAAAGCTGATTTGGTCCCTTGAAGTAAAGCGATCAACTTCATTGAACCAAAGGCAAGTAAAGAGGTTGCTAATAGCAACATGCTCCCTTATCACAACACATCCTTCAGGAACATCTGCAGTGCCATAGGTGAACAGGAATTATATCAAAGACAAAGAAGTGCAATGAAACTCCCAAAAGGAAACAAGGATCTAGCACCTACCACTTGTAATAGGAAGCTTGGCCTCAGAATATGGAGTCAAACCCTCCTTTTTATAAAATTCTACCTGAAAGTCAATGGAGGCATTTTCATATTTGCCTGCAGCTTTATTTGCCTCAGCTTCCATAAACACATCAAAGCGTCTGTAATGTCTAGAAATTGCAAAAGTAGCATTTTTCCTCCACAGGTGCCTGAAGAGTAGCTCAAGAAATAAGTGTAGTGCTCAAATGTTGATTCTGGCAAACTAATAACAATATCATCTAAATTGATCAAATCATGAGAGCATTCCATTTTAAATATCTCGTCCTGATCCCCAAGGCAAGTATTTTAGCTCATTATAAGCTTGTTAAATAATCCAACCATTAACTTCTCTTGCTATCCATGCTAAGCACATGGCATGTCCATGATCAAGCTGCAAAGGAAAATTCTTCAACTGAAGCAAGCACGATAATGGGAGAAAATTATCACATTTGGTTACACCTCATTTGTCTCTCTCAGAAACTGTTTTTATTCAATCTATTTACAAAATGATTTGGTCCACCAATATGTGGCCCACGCCATCACCGTTCCAATTAAGAAAAGGTTTAGTGGCAGGGAAAGGCTGTTGCAGGACGTGGTTTTTTATCTTCTTGGAAGAAAAAGATATGTTCAACTAACCTAAAGCCTCAAATCTCAAAAAAGTAGAGATCAGCTACTTCGATTTCATCCATTTAGTTGGAAGAAAAGAATATATTTCATGAAAATACCAGGACCAAGAAAGTCCACCAGAATTGGTTGGAATTATATACATGTAAGCAGTGATAATACATCTCGATGATCTCCTAATCAAACAAAAAAGATATACATTTCATAGTAAATTGGGAGCAGGAAAAAATTAGTTAACGGTTGTAATAACCAAGTGCCTTTGGATGGTAATTTCTGAGTTCAGGATTCTAATTTAGCCAGTATTGAGAAAGAATTGAGTGACTATTGGGATGGCATAAAGGACTAAGGATACAAATTAAAAAAAGGAGTGGAAAGCTAAGTAAAAGTTTATTTAGAGATAAAATAAGGAATTATGAAATGGAAAGAGTTTAAGCAGGCAACCAAACAAGGAGATTCAAGTTACAATGAATAAATATGTTGGAGAACATATAATATATAATTCCAGAAACCTGAGTAATGAAATTTTTTCTTGCTTGATTGATTTCCAAGACTTATCACTGAAAACATACCAAGCTCAAGAAAATAATAGGACCTAGGGTAATTTGACCAATAGAAACAACAACCCAGAGTGCTTTAGTGGCTTATATCCAGATACTAGTGAACGTCATCTCACTTCTATGCATAAATGGCATAGCCAGATCAAGGAAAAAAACAGAGACAGGCCAACAGATACATAGAGTGAGAGGGAGCAGAAATCAGTGTGTTACCTTTCTAGAATTTGATATGGATCAACAATAAGTTCAAGTTTTCCATCAATCCACAGGGAAAAGCGGGCATTCGGAAACATTCTATGTGATAGAAGCTTTGGAACCTGTCACGGGCAAAACAATGGTTACCAAGTCAGCTAAAGTACAAGTTAGTGTAAACTAGCCATTAGTGACCCATAAGCCTGCTGCTGATTTTGGAAAATAAAATAATTCTAGCTCTCAAAATAAAATTTCTTTTGATTTACAAACGAAAGCTCAAGAGCTATTTTCTTTCAAATGTCGTCTCAAATTCTCAATGTTCCTTAAGATAACACATCATATAAAAAATAAGCTGGTTCACTTTTTATCTTTTGGTGGTAGGTGGGAAAGCAGGTGTGGGGGTTGGAAGGATTAAATAATTGTCGCATACAACTTCTTGGTACTGGATGTGATGGAAAAAATCAAGTTCATTCATCCATTTGCATCTCCCTTCCATTCATGATGGATCAAAAAGAAGTGAAAGGATTAAAGCTACAGTGTTATCGATGACCAAATGGACAACCAATAAGCCAAATGTGGACAACAGAAGTTGTCCAAAACTGAAGTTGCAGGTTGAAGTTTTTGACAAGTACCTTTCCATTGCGCCTTCCATCTGCATAAGGAAGATTATGGACAACAACAATTCTCCATAAACCGATTTTCCTGCTGTCATCAAGACCACTGTTGTTCTTTAAATATGCTTCTGTTTCTTCATCAACAAACATGAAGAAGCAGACAGTGTTCTTGGAGTATTCACTAATATTATGTGGTTGTTGTATATCATCAAAAGCTCCTAACAGGAAGAAAACAAGATTGTTTAATTAGCAAACCATCAGCTCAACAGAGGGAAGGGTAAGTTGGGATCCCATTACACGGAGCAATACCAAATATTGCTGAGGCAACAACAACACCATGGCACTGGTCCATCGCCTCGAGATCAATTTCATCCATGTCAAATCCTGTATTCTGGCCAGGTCTTTTCCCTTGGACAAATCTGATCAGCGCATGCGCATTCAATAAATATGTTGGGTGAACAGTTATAAGTTGGCAACAGGTAGAGAAATTGGTACAAGAATTAGTTAATAGAATGATTAGTATAAAAATATAAAGTCAGTTGGAATTCCAAAGGAACAAACTTCAATATTCATAAATATGTAAAAGATCTTTGGGGAGAGAGCATACCCACAATGCACACTCATTGACTCTCTAATATCATAAGAGTCACTTCTATGCTTCAAAGTAGGATATCCACCAAAATCTGAGCCTCCAAAATCTCTTTCTCCGCTTAGAGGATCCTCATAGATATATGTCAAATTCTTGATTACTGGAGAAAACGAGGGGACCTTCGGCATTAAAGCAATGGCTTCTTCCACAGGAAGGTAACAAACAGGACATGCTGAAACATAAATGAACAGGAAATCTCAGGAGCATCAGTGAGATTTCATTAATCAGATATTATGTCTTAGCACCTCAGCATACAGGAAGGTAACATACAGACATGCTGATCCATAAACAAACAGGAAATCTCAGGAAATCCCTGTCAGCTTAGAATGTTACAAATTATAGCATGTGAGCAGTCTATAACTAATGGCTGTTTAACCAAAAAAGGAAGAAAAAAAATCTAGAAGACAAAACATTTTAGGGGAGGGAAGGCACTTACGCCTTGGTCCGGTTCTTTTTTTATCTGCTGGCGGGGGAGGTAAAGTAAAACTATTACATGGATGCCCTGGAGGAAGAGTGTACCCCAAAAAATATGCAGGAGGAGGAGGAGGCAAACTAATATCTGAAATTATTCCTTGAAGAAAAGAAGTCTTGTTCTCAATACGGCTTAAGGACACTGAGGCATTGACACTAATATTAGGAGGATGGTCACCCTCCTGTGCATCTTCACCTACAAACAAGGAAAAATTAAGATGTTATTTCCAGCAGTGCAATCAAACTCAAAAAAAGCCACAACATGGACAGCTCTATCAAAGGTGGAATGCGGTGAAGGCTCAAGAAGTGAATAAAACTGAATATTTTCAAAATTTATTAAAAATAAATACCACTCAATGGAATCAATAACCATAAGCACATCATCAACGAGATGAGGGCATTGATCTCCAGCTAATGTAATAAGAGCAAAGTATGAACGAACTAAACAACACATTTCCCAATTCAAACAATCAACTGAAAGAATTGCAAGAATCACATAACAGCCTATAAGGACCAAATCGACACAGCACCAGTAATGAATTTGTGCGTTCTTCTAAACTAACAAACAAACGTAATAACCAGTATAATCACATATCCTCTGATTGAACACGTCAATATCTACGCAATAACATCATATAGATAAAGTCATACCTTTTCCTACATACAAAACCCAGACAAAAACCGCGGCAGAGATGACACAAAGGAACAGCATTCCGACCTTTTTTCTACCGGCAAACTTGACGATCCAATGGAAGAGACTCTCTTTCTCCTTGAACATCTTTGCAGGCTTAGTACGGCCAGTTGTTTGCATAGAAAAGGGGACGCCACTAAGACCACCATTACCATTCTGTTGTTGTAGTTGTAGTTGCTTGTCCAATGAACCATAGCTACCAGAACGGATCCCCAATGACCCTCCAGTCATTGTCTCTCCTTAAACCTCACACAAAACAACACCCCCTCTCATCTCATCTCAAAAACCCCACGTGTTTTTGCCAACATTAGTATCAAATACTATCAAGAATTCATCAACAGATAATGGGTTTAACGAGGAAAACAATCAAGACCCACTTCACCAAATTGGCCAAAGATGGTTTTTTTTTTCTTGAACACACTATCAATGCTCTGAATTGAAGAAACAAAGCAAAACAGTTAAAACCCACTTCACCAAATCGCCCCCTGGGGCACCTTCAAAATTTCACTCTCTGTAACCAAATTATACTTCAAATCCAGAATCTGGACAATTGAAAAGAACTCAAATTCAAAACAGCGAGAGATAATTTAGCATAGATGCAAAAAGTCTAAATCTTTCTTCGTATCTATGAACTAACAGATCAATGCAAATGTATATTAAAAAAATCGATCTTGAAGTAAAAAAAGAATAAGAAAAAGGAAGGGATTTTTTATCGGGTTTTGAAGAGATTAAATCTAAGGTTTTGAAATCGAGATTTGTTTCCTGCCAATTATTTCAAAATCAAATCTGGGATTTGTGTTTCATGAGTTTGTGCATGACTTTTGTTTTTTCGTTTTTTTTTTTTTTTCTAAATTTGAGGTTATTACAGAAAGAATCTGAGAAATTCAGTGTTTAAATTTATATTGGTATAATATATAACAATTATATACTTAGAATTAATGATAGGATTATGACTTACGAACATGGAAATAATAATTTTGATACGGTAACCTACAGCCATGTGGGTGATGTTAACAAAAGTGTAAAACAGTGATGTTTAAAGTCAAGGAAAGACATTTGTCGAAGGTTAAATAAAGTCATCGATGGCTTAATTGTATTTCTTAATGTTTTTTAATTAATCCATGAAGGGGAAAAAAGAAGCAATTAGAGGTGGTGTTCGTTTTGAGTGTTTTCATTAATTAATAATTAATTTGTTTTTCTTAAACCCTTATGGTTATTAATTAACGAACAGTTCTAAACATTTGGTTCTGCGTCAATTATGTTTGATATTTTTATTTTTAAAAAATATTTGGGATTCTTGTGGAAACTAGTTCCTTGCAACTTTTTTTTTTTAGAATTAGTTACATGAAATTGAATTAATGAATATTTATTTTTTAAAGTGTATTTGATATTATAATAAAATTTGCTTTTTAAAAGTTTTTTTAATATATAAATTTTTTAAAAAAAATTGTTAATTTAATATTTATCCAATCAGATATTATTTTAGAACAAACCACTCAAACACAGTTTAAAATGCAATAGCAAACGATTACCAAAAGTTTTTTTGAGCACTTTGAGACTATTATTTAGTGGTATTGATGTACAACATCCTTCTGACATGTTGATTATTGCCGGTGAATTCCATCTAATATAAGAGGTTGGATGTGTTGGGATTTTAAAAGTTTAATTCATGTAATAAATAGGTTTCTATAAATAAATAATGCTATTTGTCATAGATTACAAATATAATAGATAAAAACTAATCAATCAAAACCCTAGACTTGATGATCATGTGATTTATCTTACAAGTATAATTCTAAATGCTTGAGATTAGAAGGGCAATTAGTGTTAAGATGATCACTGATGGTAATTATCCACCTACCATTAATGGATAGAACACCAACTTAGATAAATGATCTTTTCAAGCACAAACCTGTGAGATTACCGTATTTGTTTTTGTGTTTAAGAATATTTTTAAAATTATTTTTTTATGTTTTTATATTTTTTATGTGTTGATATTAAAAATAAAATTTAAAAAATATTTATTTTAAAAATATTTATAAATAAAAAAATATTTTAAAGAGAGAGTGTGATCAGCCCTAAGCACAAGCACACAGAAGTTCTGCAAATCTAGATTTTGAAAGAAACTCTACAACTAATAATCCAACCTGTTGGCTGTTGTTATTGTTCATTGAGCTTAATTATAATAAAATATAGTTGTGGTTTATTTTGTAAAGTATTTTTTATTTATAAATATATAAAAATAATATTTTTTATTTT